>NW_028190992.1:0-39457 GCF_048542155.1 Nylanderia fulva | reverse complement strand
CGGGGTGACAATGCGTTATCCTAACGAAACTAAATAATTTTTCGTTAGAAATAAATACCGGTGCACAAGGCACCAAATTTTTACTTGGACACGGCCAAGATTTTAAATATGAAATAATCTCATATTTTGAGATTTAATTTCAATACCCCTTTAACCCCCCTACGGAAAATAAATAAATGAATGCAAGAGAAAAATATAGATCCGAAAATCGCTGAATCGGGAATCGAACCCGAGACCTTTCGCTTGCCGGGCGACTGCTCTTCCAGCTGAGCTATTCAGATCCTTTCGATTCTATACTTTTCTCTGTTATATATATTAATGTTGGTAAACAAACGCATTTTTTAAGCCAGCGTGTATCAAATATAAGAGTTTTAACAAGGCTCTGTAATATAAATATAAATTTAACGTATAAGACGGGCAACAAGAGCCAAATCGCGGATGACAATGCGTTATCCTAACGAAACTAAATAATTTTTCGTTAGAAATAAATACCGGTGCACAAGGCACCAAATTTTTACTTGGACACGGCCAAGATTTTAAATATGAAATAATCTCATATTTTGAGATTTAATTTCAATACCCCTTTAACCCCCCTACGGAAAATAAATAAATGAATGCAAGAGAAAAATATAGATCCGAAAATCGCTGAATCGGGAATCGAACCCGAGACCTTTCGCTTGCCGGGCGACTGCTCTTCCAGCTGAGCTATTCAGATCCTTTCGATTCTATACTTTTCTCTGTTATATATATTAATGTTGGTAAACAAACGCATTTTTTAAGCCAGCGTGTATCAAATATAAGAGTTTTAACAAGGCTCTGTAATATAAATATAAATTTAACGTATAAGACGGGCAACAAGAGCCAAATCGCGGATGACAATGCGTTATCCTAACGAAACTAAATAATTTTTCGTTAGAAATAAATACCGGTGCACAAGGCACCAAATTTTTACTTGGACACGGCCAAGATTTTAAATATGAAATAATCTCATATTTTGAGATTTAATTTCAATACCCCTTTAACCCCCCTACGGAAAATAAATAAATGAATGCAAGAGAAAAATATAGATCCGAAAATCGCTGAATCGGGAATCGAACCCGAGACCTTTCGCTTGCCGGGCGACTGCTCTTCCAGCTGAGCTATTCAGATCCTTTCGATTCTATACTTTTCTCTGTTATATATATTAATGTTGGTAAACAAACGCATTTTTTAAGCCAGCGTGTATCAAATATAAGAGTTTTAACAAGGCTCTGTAATATAAATATAAATTTAACGTATAAGACGGGCAACAAGAGCCAAATCGCGGATGACAATGCGTTATCCTAACGAAACTAAATAATTTTTCGTTAGAAATAAATACCGGTGCACAAGGCACCAAATTTTTACTTGGACACGGCCAAGCTGGAAGAGCAGTCGCCCGGCAAGCGAAAGGTCTCGGGTTCGATTCCCGATTCAGCGATTTTCGGATCTATATTTTTCTCTTGCATTCATTTATTTATTTTCCGTAGGGGGGTTAAAGGGGTATTGAAATTAAATCTCAAAATATGAGATTATTTCATATTTAAAATCTTGGCCGTGTCCAAGTAAAAATTTGGTGCCTTGTGCACCGGTATTTATTTCTAACGAAAAATTATTTAGTTTCGTTAGGATAACGCATTGTCATCCGCGATTTGGCTCTTGTTGCCCGTCTTATACGTTAAATTTATATTTATATTACAGAGCCTTGTTAAAACTCTTATATTTGATACACGCTGGCTTAAAAAATGCGTTTGTTTACCAACATTAATATATATAACAGAGACAAGTATAGAATCGAAAGGATCTGAATAGCTCAGCCGGAAGAGCAGTCGCCCGGCAAGCGAACGGTCTCGGGTTCGATTCCCGATTCAGCGATTTTCGGATCTATATTTTTCTCTTGCATTCATTTATTTATTTTCCGTAGGGGGGTTAAAGGGGTATTGAAATTAAATCTCAAAATATGAGATTATTTCATATTTAAAATCTTGGCCGTGTCCAAGTAAAAATTTGGTGCCTTGTGCACCGGTATTTATTTCTAACGAAAAATTATTTAGTTTCGTTAGGATAACGCATTGTCATCCGCGATTTGGCTCTTGTTGCCCGTCTTATACGTTAAATTTATATTTATATTACAGAGCCTTGTTAAAACTCTTATATTTGATACACGCTGGCTTAAAAAATGCGTTTGTTTACCAACATTAATATATATAACAGAGAAAAGTATAGAATCGAAAGGATCTGAATAGCTCAGCTGGAAGAGCAGTCGCCCGGCAAGCGAAAGGTCTCGGGTTCGATTCACGATTCAGCGATTTTCGGATCTATATTTTTCTCTTGCATTCATTTATTTATTTTCCGTAGGGGGGTTAAAGGGGTATTGAAATTAAATCTCAAAATATGAGATTATTTCATATTTAAAATCTTGGCCGTGTCCAAGTAAAAATTTGGTGCCTTGTGCACCGGTATTTATTTCTAACGAAAAATTATTTAGTTTCGTTAGGATAACGCATTGTCATCCGCGATTTGGCTCTTGTTGCCCGTCTTATACGTTAAATTTATAAAATAAACATGTCTAGTAAATTTACTTTTGCAAATATTTTATTTGGTAATATTGTTTTATATACATATCAAGACATTTTTGCAGATATTTAGCAACTGGGGATCAAATATTGTCTATTGCCCTAGCTTTTAGATGTGGAGAGTCAACAGTCCGAAAAATTATTCATGAAACTTGTTCAGTAATAGTAAAAATATTGCAACCAATTTACCTTCGTCTACCAAGAGAAGAAGAATGGAAAAATATTTGCACTGGTTTTCTGGAAAATTGGAATTTTCCTCATTGTGTTGGATCATTTGATGGGAAACACGTGGAAATACAAGCTCCGCCAAATTCTGGAAGCTTATTTTTTAACTATAAAAAGACATTTAGTATTGTATTGATGGCTGCATGTGATCACAGATATAGATTCACATTAGTCGATGTAGGTTCGTATGATGGTAATAGCGATGGTGGAATTTTTACTTCTTCTGATAATCATTCGGCACTGCAAGAAGAAACATTAAATCTTCCTAAAGGATTCGCAAATCTTCCTGGAAGCAACGTTAAATTGCCATGCTTTTTTCTCGGAGATAGCGGTTTTCCCATCAGTAGTATTATGATGCGACCTTACGCTGGAAAATTACATGATGAAAGAAAAAAAATATTTAATTACAGGTTAGTTTGCGTATTTATTATTAGCGTTATTATATAAGATATATATACATATATGTATGCTTATCAAGCGTTTTATTGAATTACAGATTGTCTAGAGCCAGACGTACAATAGAAAACACTTTTGGCATCTTATCTTCACGGTGGAGAATTTATCGAAAACCGATTAATATGCACCCTAAATATATAGATAAAATTGTCATGGCGACAATATGTTTACATAATTATATAAAGTTTGAGGAAGATCTTATGCAAACGGAGAATAAAATATATTGTCCTCCTAATTTTATTGATTCGGAAGATGCAACAGGTAACGTTATTCCTGGAGAGTGGCGGCGATATACTCAAAATGTATTTAAAGACATCCCTCCTACTTCAACGCATAATGCAACTGCAGTTGCATATAGACAAAGAGATACATTGGCTGATTCTTTTTTAACGCCACAAGGTGAAGTTCCATGGCAATATCAGTATATTAGAAGAGGGCTGCATCACGATGATCCATGATAAAATATTCAATACAAATTATATTTTTATTTTAATACCAATTATATTTTATTTTATATTGATATACTTTATTACATTTAAATTTTAAACTCTAAAAAACTTTAAACAAAAAACTGAAATTGATATTATTTATGTTAATAAATTTTATATTATTAAATTACATAATTATGTAAACATGCATGTACAAAAAATAAACTATGTAAGCTTCATAAATAAAAGTAAAAACATTAATTTGTGTCATATAATAATACATCACAGTAAGTACATACATACATACATACATACATTACATATACTCGCAGTCTCTAAAAAAATATAAAACATTTTAATGTTATTTACGTATACGTAATAGTAATAGTAGTGATACTTTTATCACTTCTGATAATCATTGGCACTGCAAGAAGGAACATTAAATCTTTCTGAAGGTTTTACAAATCTTCCTAAAAGCAACACTAAATTATTGTGTTTGTTTCTTGGAGATAGCGATTTTCCAAACTAATAATAAATAAATAATATTATGCTGCCACCTTCATCCAGAAAATAAAAAAATGTTTAATTACAGGTTAGCTGTTTGCGTATTCATTATTAGTGTTACATATTTAAACTCACTGTTTAATAAAAAATCAACGTAATAAAATGATTTATCTATTATTGCATATCTCCTCACTTTTAACTTATAACATTAAAGTGCACTTTCTACATCTCTCAAGTTTTAAACACTTACTTACTAGTTTTGAATAATTAAAAAAAAGACGTTGCACAATCGACATTTGCGTCTCGACATATTAATAATATTACGCCGGAGTACGAACCCGTCCAGAATATAATCTATGTTGCTTATGTTTCTGCTCCGACACATTTCATATTATTCTTATATTACTAAAGAAATTAAAACTTAATTGATATTATTTCTATTAATGTATATTTTATATTATTTTAATATAATATTTTTTAACTTTCGAATTTTTCTAAGTTTTTAAATAATTTTCGAAGTTATTTATATTTAAACTCTGAACTCTAAATAATAAACAAGATAAAAATTAAACTGATAAATTAACTTAAATAGATTTACGTTAATACATTTTATATTATTGAAACTCTGAACAAAACAAAAAATTAAAATCAAAAACAGAAATATGACACAATTCTCACAAGGCAGTTCTCAGAATTGTATCAGTCTTTTAAGAACTTCGATTATTTTAAATATTGTATATAATGCGCAATATATCCTTCTTTTTTTCTTTTTTACACCCCTGCATCTTTGTAAGTGAAGAAAGTATTAATTGACAGAAAGCCACATCTTCTTCTACTTCCGGTTTTAAAGATGACGAAACAGTTGAAACAGGTGAAGAGTATTTATTCTCTAGCAAAGATGTGACTTTGGAAATTGCATTTGCAACATCCGGCTGCGATTTTCCTTTTGATTTAATTTTACTATTTAAACCTTTCTTTGTCGCATAATCACAGGCACTTAATACTGAGACTGAAGAAGCATCAGACTGGTATGGTGAGGCTACCGCGTCGCTTGATTTGTATAAAAGTGAAGTTGAGTCTCTAAAAATTATAAATTTTTTCAAACAAAACAAAATTTTTACAACATGAAAAATGCTACAAATAAAAATGCTTGTGAAAATATGTACCTTAGATGTGCTGAATTTATATCTGTAAAAGACTGTTCACTTAAAGTAGCTGTAGAAGATATGTTCACTTCATTTCTGCCACTTGAGTTTGAATTAAATCGATTTTGTTCTAATGATTCTATATTAACTTTTGAAGAATTCTGCTCAATCAAGATACTTGCATTCAAAGGGAGATTTTCTTTTTCGTTATTGGAGCTAAAGTTTCTAAAAATAGAAAATAGAGATTTCATTACTAATTTGCAAGTAGAAGCACTTTTAATTATATGAATAATTTATATGAATATTATGTTTATATTTTACATACTTTTGAAAAGAAATGTACCGTTTAGTCAATGGAGAGTTTTTGGTCACTGCATGCACGTTGGTCATTGTTCTGAAACAAAATATCAAAAATTGCTTTTTTGCAGTACAAAGAGTTTTAAGAAGATAATATATAAAAAAGAAATCTTGATTATTCTAATTTCTTCACAATTTTTACTATACCTTCTTTTCTTAACGAATGGATCCAAAAATTGCATGTTATTGAAAAATTCGAAAGTTTTCCTTTTTGAGGCTCCACTTCCAGTGGTTGTCTCTTCTTGTCTTTGCTTTTTCTCTCTTGTATATCTTTCACGTAAGCGTGTCCATCTAGATTGGCACTCATCCGCTAGCAACAAAAATTACATTAAATTTAGCAGCATGCGGTACAATTTTTCATGCTAGATCGCATGCAATCTAGCTTGTTAAAAATGCTGCATGCTACATTTCTAGCAAATTGTTTACTAGTTTGCAATCTAACATGAAAAATTATACTGTCTGTCATTAGTTTAAATTAACATTACAATTTATTTCAATTAATATAAAAAAACTATTAATCTCGGCTCGAATTATTGTGTTACAATAAAAATAAAATCTCGACGGCAATCGGAGCCTATGCGGATGACATGCACAAAATTAATAAATTAAAATGAGATCTCAAGTCAAACTCATTTATTAAATTCTAAACGTTTCGACCCACTTCGGGTCTTCTTCAGTAGCTGCAAAATACAAAGAAACAAAAATAGAAGATAATCGGTACAATCAGAAAATTATAAAACTCGTATACATACAATCCGCAAATAAATTAAATATCATTCTCCTCCCTATTCAAACCGTCCGGCCGTCGGAGTGTCTCCCTAACGGTGACCATCGTCAGGAAGGAAGCGGAGCAGTGACTCCCTTACCAACACTAATCAACATGGTATAAATTAAACGTAGAACAATTTACAAGAATTAAAAATTAAGAACCGGGAAGAACACTCACCCCAACAGCAAAAACAGAGAGAAGACGATGCTACACGTGACACATCACTCTAACGACTGTGCGGTATTCTACCTCGACACAGTCGATACATATATACGCAAAAAACAAATATAAAAATAAAATATGAAAATAAAAATAAAAATAAAAACAACTAAACTAATCGGCACTCATATCAAAAGTCTAACAAAAAAACCCGGCTATGTAAAATCACAAAGCTAGATTTTGGTAAATTTTTCTATTAACAGATCAAGATTCTCGTTTAATTTATCAGTGTCGCTATGTAAATTTAAACTATTCCTCTGACGTTTTATGTGGATCATTTCGGATATCAAACGTTTACCTAAAAAAGGCTCCTCGTCTAAGACTTTTACATCCTCCAAATTGACGGGTAAATTCATTCAAGACAATCCCGATATTTTATTTATGAAGGCGGATAAGGGTAATATCACGGTTGCGATGAACAGAGATATGTACATGGACAAAATGTGTGATTTGCTGGCTGACCGGGATACTTATACTGTTGTTAAAAAAGATCCGACTAGGAACCTAATTAATCAATTACACGGAATTTTAATGAGATGGAAAACGAAGAATTACATTTCTTCAACAACATATAAATCCCTGAACTGCACGGACGGGGTTTTACCGAGAGCGTATGGTCTGCCGAAGGTGCATAAACCGAATTGCCCTTTACGTGTCATCGTGTCATCTAGGAATACACCTCTTTATTACTTGGCAAAATTTTTACATAAGATAATATATAAGGCATTTCTGAAACCTGATTCGGCTATTTCTGATAGTTTCCAATTAGTGAACAAATTAAATGGTTTATGTGTGGATAGTGATGTGAAGCTAGTTTCACTAGATGTTACATCATTGTTCACCTACGTACCATTGGATATGGCTATTGATAGTTTAATTAACAGATGGGGGTATATTGAAAAAGAGTGTATTATTCCACGAGATGAATTTTTATTGGCAATTCGTTTTATTATGAACTCGACTTATTTTATGTTTAATAATGTATGTTATCAACAGACTTTTGGCACGCCTATGGGTTCCCCCCTCTCACCGATTATTGCGGATATCACGTTGCAAGATTTGGAGAGTAGAGCGATTGCTGCGATTCCATTGTCATTTCCATTTTATTTTAGATATGTTGACGATATCGCGTTGGCGGCCCCACCCTCCATGCTTAAAATAGTTTTAAACACTTTCAATTCTTTCCATCCTAGATTGCAGTTCACCATGGAGGAGGGGGTTGACAACCGATTGAATTTTTTAGATGTCACCATTATTATAAATAATGGGAGCATTGAGTTTGATTTGTTTCATAAGCCGACGTATTCAGGTAGATATTTAAATTTTGAATCGCAGCATCCTCTCTGTCATAAAAAAGGCACCATTATCAGCCTCATAGATAGAGTTTTTTGGCTATCTCATCCGAAATTCCATAAAGTTAACTTTGAGTCTATGATTGGAGTTCTTTTGTCTAATAATTATCCTCTCAATTTGATATTTTACACATTACAAGCGCGGTTAAAAAAGTTGTTCTTCCGCTATAATAATAAGTTGCATAATAATAGAGCAAATGTATGCAATGACAAGATTCTAACGCAGAAAAAAGTTTCGTACTTTAATATTCCGTATATTAATAATGTATCGAAGAGAATCGAGGACATTACACGTGATTTGGATGTCATTCCATCATATACAGCAATTAACAGTCTCCGTAAATTCATTAAAGTACACAAGGATAAGTTACCAAGAGAACTCCATAATAATGTAGTTTATAAAATTGATTGTATGGATTGTGATGCGTCGTACGTAGGGCAGACGGGTAGATTGTTGAAAACTAGGATGAAAGAACATCGCAACAACATAAAAAGAAACGCGTCACAATTATCAGTCATATCGGAACATAGATTATTGAACCATGAATTTAATTGGGAGGATGTAAAAGTCTTAGACGAGGAGCCTTTTTTAGGTAAACGTTTGATATCCGAAATGATCCACATAAAACGTCAGAGGAATAGTTTAAATTTACATAGCGACACTGATAAATTAAACGAGAATCTTGATCTGTTAATAGAAAAATTTACCAAAATCTAGCTTTGTGATTTTACATAGCCGGGTTTTTTTGTTAGACTTTTGATATGAGTGCCGATTAGTTTAGTTGTTTTTATTTTTATTTTTATTTTCATATTTTATTTTTATATTTGTTTTTTGCGTATATATGTATCGACTGTGTCGAGGTAGAATACCGCACAGTCGTTAGAGTGATGTGTCACGTGTAGCATCGTCTTCTCTCTGTTTTTGCTGTTGGGGTGAGTGTTCTTCCCGGTTCTTACTTTTTAATTCTTGTGAATTGTTCTACGTTTAATTTATACCATGTTGATTAGTGTTGGTAAGGGAGTCACTGCTCCGCTTCCTTCCTGAGGATGGTCACCGTTAGGAAGACACTCCGACGGCCGGACGGTTTGAATAGGGAGGAGAATGATATTTAATTTATTTGCGGATTGTATGTATACGAGTTTTATAATTTTCTGATTGTACCGATTATCTTCTATTTTTGTTTCTTTGTATTTTGCAGCTACTGAAGAAGACCCGAAGTGGGTCGAAACGTTTAGAATTTAATAAATGAGTTTGACTTGAGATCTCATTTTAATTTATTAATTTTGTGCATGTCATCCGCATAGGCTCCGATTGCCGTCGAGATTTTATTTTTATTATTTCAATTACTTCATAAGTTTAAGTTATTCACACAAAGTAACTAATGAAAAATTAATTTCTTACAAAAAATTTGTTAAAATAAAGAATAAGTTGAAATTTAGAAAAATACTACATAAATACCTGTCATGTTCAAAACGATTGCAATTTCACTCCAGGCATTCAGCTTTTTCAACTGATCTTTAAAGTCAGTTAATTCTTTATTATATAAATAGGGATGGTCATGTACTAAAGCTATAAGTAAAGCATCTCCATCTATTTCGTTTTCATTTATTTTGTTCTCTATTTCACAAAAATTTTCATTTTTATGTTCATTTTCAAAATCACATTGCATCTGTCCGTAGTAAGATTCAGTTTGATATTGAGAATCAAAACAGTATGTCTTATGATCCATTTTCCTATCGATATAAAATATTGATTGTAATGTAATAAAATATAAATATCAAATTATATATATAATTATTAATAATGCAGTACTTACAACATGTATTGTAAAAAAAAGAATAGGTTAGAAACTGGAACACAATATGATGGAGATGATAATATACAATCTAGACGCGTATCTGTTTGCATAACGCATAAAAGTTCGTCCTTACGGATTTTTCGACTCTTTATGCATCATGTTTTGTGCACTATGCAAGATCCGCAGAATGAGAAGTGGGGATAGAAATGAAGGACTCTCATTGGTTTATTTCTTTATGCTTTATGCCTTATGCGTTATGCAAAAGTCTGTGCTCCCGCCTTTATTATTAAATATTATGGAATTATATATAATGGAAAAGAAATTGATGATATTGAAAAAATATTAATTGATCGTGATTTTCAAGTAGAGAGATCGTGTACGAAAATGATACATTCGTGATGGACTTTTTAAAACCCTTTTATAATAATTTACAATTTAAAAGACGCTATAGATTAATAAGGATTCCTCCTATATGGAATATTACGAAAAATTGAAGAAGGATTTTAGCAAAAATTAACAATCGTGGTCTGCCGATTCCACCAGTACAAAACAAATTGTTAAATATGCTTAAGATACTACGCAACACACACACACACACAGAGAGAGAGAGAGAGAGAGAGAGAGAGAGGGGTGTGTCTAAAAATAAATATATTAATAAAATTTATCTTTATTATTATTTTTAATTATTTCATTTACTGGATTATTTTCTTTTTCAGCATCATCAGTCTCATTACTGCTTGAGTCTGTAACATTCAAAAATTCTAAATTCTTATTCATAAACAAATATGTTAATAGAAAATATCAATAAAATTAATTATTTTATCATTTGTAGGAAGTGTGATAATAGAATCATTATTAACTTCCTGGAAATCATCATCAATAAAGTCTATGCTCTCCACATTTTCAATTAATTCCTCAGGAATACAAATCATTAATATTCTTTGTTGTCGTTCTGAAAAATATTCATTGTTACTATTTTTTCAATTTTTATTATAATATAAATAAATAAAATAAAGATGAAAGTACCTTTTAGTATTTTATCTGATAAATTTGATGAAAATAATGTTGGTGCAATTGTCATTAAATTGGGTGCTATTGCGGCAATGTCCGGGTCAATCTTTGCAGATTTAGGTTCAGGTCCACCACCTGTTGATAAACGTGCATGTTTTTCCTGCGTAAGGATATCTCTCTGTACTGATTTTAAATTACTCCATAATTTTCTAAATTGAACGCTTCTCTGTAATAATTTATTACACATTAAAATGTTAAAAATTAAATTACTTTGAATATAAAAAATATTTAAAATCTAGCTTAAAAATGAAACTATCTACCGCAAATATATTAGATTTTCTTCAGATATAATTAACATTTTTATTTCAAGCATTTAACATACCTAATTAGAAAAAATATATAGATTTTTTACTTTATTACAATAGATATATGAATCGGAAGTTTGATTCCATGCTTCTTGTTTCAAAGTTGTAGCATCACTTTTTTTCAAGGAGAATATTTTGTTAAAATTTTAAGAAAGATTTCTTTTCGGGATCTATATAATGTTTTTTTTTTGCTTGATATTTTTTTTTACAGTAAAATTACTTTCTAACAATACTTTAGAGTCTGTAATAATTTGATAACATAAATAAATGGTATAGACATACATCTTGTTAAATTTTTCTATATTTAAACATCTTTCATTCGCTGATACATCAGAAAAATCCCAAAGATTACTGAAAGTAAATCAGATTATCTTAAGCACTAAATTCAGTAAAAAAATCTTAAATAACAAGAAGTGTTTATTTTTTTATGAAGATCGTCTCATTTTAATTAAAACTATGAATACATGAAGTCTCAAGTCATACTTACAAACAAGACTATCTTAATCAAGAAAATCTTAAGACGATGTTTAAGCTTGGACTATAAATACCGTCCAAAGTCAACTCTCTAAAATTTGTCTATTTTTTGGATATTTTTTTTATTCCTTTGATTATTTTAAAATGTGTATCGTATAAGAAAATTATACTGATTTATTTGATTGTGGTAACTTTTAGGTATACTGTACTCGATATATTACATTTGTTAAAAGTATCAAGTTAATTTACGTTTATTGATAGAATTTTTGTGAAGATAGATATAATATATCCCAGGTAGCACAACGTCGTCAATGAGACGTCTTTTTTACGTACGTTTTTGTCAGAACTTACGTCAAACTGACGGTCAGTATGACGTACAAATAACCCTATACTGACGGCCATTTGTCACAGCATAAATGACGTCATCAGATGACAACAGTATGATGTCATCAAATGACAATAAAATTGCGTCATTAGATGACAATAGTATGACGTTATAATGATTTTAGAATTGCCTTAAAATAATTGCTTAAAAATAACGTTTAAATTAAATTTTAAAAAGAAAAAAAAATATATAACAAAATATAATAACATAATATATTTATTTATTCATTATATGTACGTTTTACATCATTTAGACTTATGTGCTAACAATTAAACTTTCAAATGATAACAATAAAATGGTTGAGCATCTAGTACTGATACTACCTCTAAACGGCAACAATAAAATAAATTCGTATTTGTAGTATTTATCTATTTTATTACACAGCCTTTAATTTAAAAAAATGCAACTTCTGTCTTACATCTAATTTGAGGTGAGTGAGCCTAAAATGTCTTTATTCAATTATTATAAATATAAAACACACGTATATATATATCCCATACAGCATGGAATATTTCTTGAATGTTCTATGAATATTCTTTGGAATATTCGTGAATATCTTTTGAATGTTCTATGAATGTGCAAGGAATGTGCGATGTCCCGCTTTGAATGTTCCTAGAAATTTCTATAATTATTCTTGAATAATCCTACAAATGTTTTATAAATATTCCCGAATATTTTATATTTTTTTAAAATATTTCGGAATATTCATACAACATTTATAGATATTTGTAGAAACCATTCGAAACGGAACCTCATATTCTATGTATATTTATAGAACGTTTATAAGATATTCGCAAATATTTTTAAAATATTCTGGGAATATAGATATTTTTCTTAATATATTCAGGAATATTCACAGGACATTTATAAATTATTCGATAATATTTATAAAATATTCAATGCGAGACAGTAAACGTTCTATGTACATTCTAAGAATAATTACAGATTATTCATGAATATTCTAAAAAATATTTATAGGATATTCTATGCTGTATTTATAAATATTATTATAATTTATAAATATTATTGAAGTACAGAGAGAAAAGGGGTACGTAAAATTTAATAACTGAAGTTTTAAGATTATATATATATATCTATACACATTTATTTAAAACTATATAATTCTCTCTCTTAATATTAATATATTTTTTAAAATAAAGCTTACACATATATTTTAGTTGAGATCTTCGATATATATACGAGTATTTCTTTTTTCTTTTGAAATATATATATATATATATTTAAGTAAATAATATTGATATATTACTATTACATTATTTAAAAAATTTTACTGGTAATAATTGTTCTCTCATACATGTCAGAATTAATTTTATACTTAAATAAAAAACATTTCTTCAATTTTTTATCTTAAATAAAGACTATCATTATTATTATCAATTTAAAAGAAAGACGTGAATTGTTTTCCTTTAAAATTAAAAGAAAAAAAATTAATAAAAAAAACATATATATCTTCAATTCTCCCTTACATGTCAATAATATACTTTAAGAGTTTTACCATAAGTTTTTGAATTAAACTTAAAATATTCGTATTTTTAAAGCAAAATAAAATTAATTATAATAATTATTGATAAAATCTTACTGAAGTACATTATATTTAAAAACATAAAATAAATTATACTTGTTTTTTGCACAAAAACTATCACGGTTATTAAATTTGTACTTTAGAGTAGTAGTTCTTCAAGAAACTTTTAACATTTTTAATGTTCGCTATTACACGAACGATTGGCTTTATTTTGCTGTGTTGGTTTTGTTTTTAATTTGGCTTTTACCAACCAAGTTTTAACGATGTTTATAATTTCATCATCTGTTATAATTACAGGACTTTTCCGTGTAGTAAGTCTTACGGATTCTGAAATGATAAGGAATCTTATATTTTGATTGTTTTTTTTAAATACTAGCAAATTTCTTTAAAACTTTTTTTTACTGCAATTTAAACATTTCTAAACAAATAAATTTCAATAAAATGTTGAATCTGGTGTGAATTCCCAATGTATTAATTATGTATTAATTACTTTAAAACAAAAAATAAAATATAACTTTCCTAAACATATCATAAAGAAATTAAAATTATATTTGTATTACTTACTAAGGACTAATTTTGCCAGAAGTAAATCCTTAAAAATTAGGTTCCCCTTGTGCCCCTCCCAGCTGTATTCTCTTCCAATTTCCGGTGTTAAAATTCGGCACATCAATTTCTTGACAATAATTCGTAAATTACTACCGCCCATTTTCGACAATTCTGTAGCCTCAAAAATTATTGTATAAAATATACTTATTTATATTTATATACTATTATTATTATATTTTCCTTATATTATTATTATATTTATATTATTATAATTATTATATTTATATATATTATTATATTTATTTATATAATTATGGTATAATTTTAGTAATATAACGATCATTTTACCACATCATGGAATATTCCTTTATCTTGTAAAGTTCTCTCAATTTCTTGAAGCTCCATTTTTGATTTTACTGGCAAATTTTCTATGTATTGTAATGATACTTCATTTATAATATTTTGATTAGTATTTTCTTGAGCAACGAGAAAATTAGATTGTTTTAATGATTCTACGTGCTCATTTAATTCTCCCATGCGGCCATTAATGCTATGTAAGTGTCGTAGAACTTGGCGTTGAAATTCTGAAAAATTCAAAATATATATACATATAATGAACACAAAACAGCCTTAACATATTTTACGATTTGCAAGTGAATTAGAAAGTATGCATATTATAGCAATATTATACTAAGGCATTTTTTCCACACATAAAACATATATTTTCTCCATACATATTACCTTTCATTTCAATTGCGTGTTTTTGAAAATTAGTATGGATCTCAGCTAAAATATTATCAGAATTTTGCTTCTTACTTTCGCCGATTTGGTAAACATTATTATTCGATTTATTAGTACGGATCTCAGTTAAAATATTGTCTGAATTTTGCTTTTTATTGCTCTCACTGACTTGGCCAACATTATTGTTTGAATTTGATGAAATACCAGTCTTATCTGCTTTATATGTCGGAAAATTAATGGACAAATCCTTTTCGCCACACTCATCGCTTTCCGTATCGGTATCTGTGTATGTATCACTGTACTGTCTTTTACGTTTCGGTACACGACATCCTTTTCCATATTCAGCAGATTCAGATAATGATGAGAGATTATCTCTATCCAATGCAGTTTTGCATTTTCTTTGAGCAATTTTATAATCGTCTAGAAAAAAATATTGCTGTTAAATTATAGTTACTTGATAAAAATATTTCATTTAAAAAATCTTATATATATATATATATATATATATAAAGTTCTACTTGCTATATTTAATAAATTGAACAATTTTTAACAAATAAATGAAAAGCCAAGTTATAAAAAATATAGACAAAACGTAAATTTATCTATTAATTATATTTTAAATTATCTTTTTCCATAACAAATTATACAAGATCTGTTGCAATTGTTTCAACTTTATTATTACATTTATTCTGTTTTACGTACTACCATTTAAATTATAAAAAATTATATACAAATTCTTAAAAATAACCATAAGAAATTGCAATTTAAATATATTAAAGTATTTAAATATATTAAATATATACGTATAATATTTACTATTTCGTCCTAAAATTTTAATATTCATTGTTTTCCAATCATCTTTAGGAATCTCTTTTCTTTTAATGAGCTCTAATAGTTTAGATGGTTTTGTTGTTAATGGCCACACACATAGATTTTTACCAGTTATCCAATTATTTGGGACAACTTCTACAGAGTCATCTATTTGAAAATGGCAAATACACCATTCCATATTTCTGAAAAATGCAAATAGCTTGTTTAGACATAATGAAGTTTAGTTATATACGTATATATACTTTTTGCTCGTATTATATCCTCGCACCATCACAGTAAGATAGGTCTAGTTGCAATATTGCATATCAAAAGCTGGACACAATGATGCAACTTAATCAACTCAATGTCGGTACTTCGTTAAAATCAAAAGATGATACAGCACCGAGTAGAGAAATTTAAACGTGCACGGATTGCACGAGTTCATTGTCTTCTCATTCTGGTTATATTGAACGTATTTTATTTAATATTAAATTATTTAATATTTTATTATTTTATTTTACGTATTTTATGTCATAAAATTATTTAATGTTGGATTTAAAAAATGCAATATATATGCATAAAAATGCAATATATACATACATATATAAACTGTCAGTTATTTAAATAAAGACTGCGATAGAAGAATCAATTAAAATTGAATATTTAAAAATAGATAGATAATAAATTAAAATCTCTTTTTAGATTTGCAATCAAATTAATAATAAAACATTTAATACTTTAAAATGTCAATATTTTAGCAACATTCTGATAAGCACTACGTAACAGCAATCATTAAAATAGTAACAGCAATCATTAAATCGTTACTATCACACCATTATTTAGCACTAATCAGAAATTAATAGAACTTTAATGTGATAACTGATAGAAAATTTTAATAATTAATTAATTATTTAAAAATAATAATGTTTTTACACTTTGAGGGAATTTATTACAAAACAGTATAAAAAATATTAAAATTTTATTTACATGTGTAACAAAGGAAAAATTACTGCATTATTATCTTTATATGGCAACAACATTGCTTTGCATTTAATTTCTAATAATGAATATATTTTTAAACTACTAAGTTTGTCAAGATGTACAATATAAATACCTAGAATTGCAGAGTCACAGGGTTTTATAAAGATGATTTTTTCTCAAGAAATGTTTGCCCAATAATACAAATAATATTATTACAGTAAGTTATGTTGCATATTTGAACAATTTCATTATCCAACATTTGTACATAACAATCAGCAGTGTTTAATTTATAAGTACAAGATTTTAATTTTAATACTTTATATTGACCTAAACAATTTGGTAATAAAGGTCCGTTATAATGTTCTTTGGCAATAATATTATTTTCAAAGTGATTTTCTAATCTTGGAATATTATTATATTCGGAAACACGACGTATTATTTGTTCAAGTGGTTTTTCTTTTTTTCTGATCATTTTTTTTAATTGCATCATATAATTCTCGAACGGAAAAGCTGAAAATTCATTTAAATTACCAAATCGTATGACATCTTCATGTATATGTAACAAATTATGTACGTTATAAGAAACAAAATCTTGACCATAAATATTAATACTTGTTTCAACAAAGCATTTTATTAGATCTTTTGCATAATTTATCATATCTATTTTTTTGCAGAATTCATTACTACACATTATTAGAGTAGCAACGTGTAATGTCAAGAAATGATAATAATTATTTTTTGGAAGAAATTGTTTTAGAATTATGGGTCCTGTATATAATAATATGAGTTTAAATTCCGTTGCCTTAAAACGAGGACATTCTTCAAGCGATCTACCTTTACGTGGAAATTCAATTGGGATATATTTATTTAAGCTTTTGATTTTATTTGAAATCGATTCTACTTGTCTATGTAAAAGCTTATATGGTGGTTTACCCAACACCCAACCATATTTTTTATGTGTAATCAATCTTTTCATCACTCCTAAACAAATAAGATGCATGTAATCTAGTATAACGTCTTTAATCATATGAAAATGAGGCAAATTCGTCAAAATGGTTATCCCTTTGTGATAATCTTCATCATATTGTTGTCTAAATTCAGTAACTGTTCTCTTTATAAAATTTGTCTGTGGAAAACACAACACATTATTAACGAAATAACCTTCCACTTTGCATTTAGTGCAGCTATGATAACCAGTATGGTTTTTTACATTTATAATATAAGATTTAGCGGGCGCATCACATATTATAACTTTTATTTTAAAATCGTATTTTTGATTGTTGATAAAAATTCCATTTGTAATCAAGTAAATTGCTTCATTTACAAATTCTTCTAAATATTTATTCGGGTTTTTTGGTTTACCATTACCATGATATAGAGCTACCATTAAGACATATTTTTTCAAAACTTCAATTGACTTTATTTGAACTAATATTGGCCATAAACAAGTTGAATTGCTTTTACTAATAGGCAAACCATCTATATTTACGGCTAATTCAAAAGATGTATAATTAGGAAGGAATGCATTACATTGATTAATTAATATATTAATAGACTGAGCAATTCCAAAGTAATAAAAAGAACCAGCGCTCATTTTTACAGAAGTAAGATTGCTTGGAGTAGATAACATTGTTCTCGGATCTTTTGGTAAATTATGAAATGAAGTCAAATCATTTTCATTTCGAAGAATTTCTAAAAGTTTTTTAAAACTATTTTGAGTAATATTTTCCTTAATGGACCATGATGCTAACTTTTTTCGCAGTGATGTATTTTTATCTTTTTTTTCTGCGCAAGTGGATAAATCATTATTACAATTTATTATGTCTTCGTCATTATCAACGCTATATAAGGATACCATAAAATTATTTAAAAGAGATGTATTATTTAGAAAATTTTCTTCGATATTGTTGACATAAATATTTGATTCAGCGACATTTTCGTGAATTTCTTCACTTGATGATACATTGATTAACTGAAAATCAGGACTTGTGCTAATTTGTCTACTCGCGTCTTCATCGATACTTATTATTTTATTACTTGAACAAGTAATTTCGGTCGATTCAATTATGTTGATATGGCTTTGTAACTCAATTAAAGCCATCGACGCTTTTATATTATCGTTTATTTTTCGATTAAAATGTCTTTTACTCTTAATTTTTGGCATTTTATAGATAAATATTAATTGAAATTGTACAAATTTATGTTAATTTATACCAATTAATTAGAAATTCATCATAAATTCGCAAGAAAAATTTAAATATTATTTTATAGATATTTTATTAATTATATCACATTTGTACATTAACGAATATTTTATTTATGTACGTCTTATAATATTAAGTACCTGAAACAAAAATTAAAAACAAACCTAAACATTAATTTTCTTTAATAATATATTTGATATGTATAATTTTATAAAATTTTAATATATTAGAAGCAACATTTCTATTATATATGTATATTACAAATTACAATTATATATATTATGATTAACATCTGCAAAATTAACACAATAATTAAACGTACTGCAATTTATAACCTAATCAAACTTATCAAATTATTTTTTTATGAATTTATATCCATAGTATTTTATAATTATACTTTCTATTTCCATATACTGATAATATAATAAACACGTGCTGTGACTTGTGTATAACCTCTTAAATTATAGGTCTTACGAATTTATATTTAGAAATAAATTTAAATCTATAATTTATATCTAAAAATATTAAAAATTATCATGAAATTATCTACAATAAACCATATTTCTAAAAATTACTTGGTACTCATAAAATTAACGTAGATAATAGATTTTTTACGAACGATTATACATACTTTCCTTCCTTCTTCCTTCGAGATTATTAACACTGGCAAGCTCAAAGCCTGTTTATATTGACCAAAACAGTGGTGTGGTAGCAGATTCCTATGCAGTCTTAGCCTCCCAAAGAGGAAATCAGAACAAAACGGGACAGAAACACATTCAGACTTGCTCACTGAACAATATACGTACGGCTCTTGATTCTTGATGCACACGCGACACGCGATGGGCGCGATGGCTGGACAGAATGCGCGCGAGACTGACAATGAGTCGCACATGCGCAACAGTAAAAACAATTAACTAGCAATATATGTGCGCAGAAAATTTGGTGGGCAGAAATAATATCATTTAACTATTTCAACTGATTGATATCCATTCAACTTATTTTGAAAAGTTAAAAGTGAAGTAAAAAAGATATATTAATAATTAATAATTATTCTCATAAAGCATAAAAACTTTAAAGAAAATTTCTTAAATATTGAAAAACTTTCAGAAAATTTTTACGAATGACCAATGACATTTTTTCGCCTGTATAGATATATTATATTTGCCTGTGTATAGATACTCCATTGAAACAATTATATTTACTTCTAAATATTTTTATATATTAATGTTGATTTCTATATACAGCATATATACAGCACAGAATTATCTGTGAATGTGCTATAAACATTGAATAAGTATCCTAATATTCCATGGGTCATTCAGAATATTCTATAGAAGTTCTATGAATATTTCATGGAATTTTGTCAATTCGGAATGTGTATATAATATTCCCGAAATATTCTAATAAATGTAGTACATTTGGAAAATGCGTGGAATGTTTTATAAATATTCTGATAAATGTGGAATATTTAGAATATTCGTAGAACATTCTGCAAATATTTGTAAAATATTTATAGTATGTGCTATAAACATTTTGAAAAATTTTCTAAAATTTACTATGAATATTTTGATAGTATTCTACAAACATTCCGATGAACATGAATATTCAGAATATAAATAGAATATATTTTTAGATATTAATGAAATATTGCTGGAACATTCTATACACATTTTAGAAAAATATAGAAAACCTTCTGATTGTTCTATAAATATTTGATGAATATTCTTGGAACATTCTATTAATATTGTAGAAACTTTATTGTTTTCCACAATATTAATAGAATGTTCCAAGAATATTCTTCAAATATTTATAGAACATTCAGAAGGTTTTCTATATTTTTCTAAAATGTGTCTAGAATGTTCCAGCAATATTCCATTAATATCTAAAAAATATTCCATTTATATTCTGAATATTTATGTTCATCGGAATGTTAGTAGAATATTATCAAAATATTCATAACAAGTTCTAAAAAATTTTTCCAAATATTCATAGCACATACTATAAATATTTTAAAAATATTTGCAGAATGTTCTATAAATATTCTAAATATTCTATATTTATCAGAATATTTATAAAACATTCCACGCATTTTCTAAATATACTACATTTGTTAGAATATTTCAGGAATATTATATACACATTCCGAATTGACAAAATTCCATGAAATATTCATAGAACTTCTATAGAATATTTTGAATGACCCATGGAATATTAGGATATTTATATAATGTTTATAGCACATTCATAGAAAATTCTTTGCTGTATGGGATATATATATATATACATACACGTGTGTTTTATACAATATTATATATTTAAACGTTATATGTGCAAACATTTTTACTTGTATATATAAACCATGTGAATTAATAAAAACATAATCTTATTTAAGCTCACTTATCTTAATTTTTAACTATATATATATATATATATATATATATATATAGAGAGAGAGAGAGAGAGAGAGAGAGAGAGAGAGAGACAGACACCTCTTCAAGTGCGCTGTGCAGCATTTGAGTTTGCTGAACGTCACAACATCCCCAATAATTTTAATAAAAAAAAAAGTGTGCTGGCGTAGATTGGTTCTATGGATTTTCAATCTCGTAATCAAAATATACCACCGAATTCTGCCTGCTAGCGACCAGCTGGCATTACCCCAAGAGGCGACCGTAATTACCCAACACGTCGGTCAATTGTGGTCAATTTATAGATTTTTTTAATCAATGCAGGCTCAATTATATATTAGCTTTCTTAACTTTTATGCTTCCATCTTCAAAGAATGATTGATGAAGTATCCGTCAACTATTCCATTTTGGTTCTGAAGACATTTTTATCTGAAAATAAATAATTTTTATTGACTGCAATTCCCCCATTCTCTCTTATATATATATATATATATATAATATATATTACCTTTCTTAACTTTTATGCTTCCACTTTCGAAGAATGATTGATGAAGTATCCGTCAACTATTTCATTTTGGTTCTAAAGATATTTTTTTTTCTGAAAATAAAAAATAATTTATACTGACTGCAATTCCCCCATTTGCCCCTATATATATATATATATATATATATATATATATAGGGAAGAATGGAGGAATTGCAATCAGTAAGAATTATTTTTTATTTTCTGAAAAAAAATGTCTTTAGAACCAAAATGGAATAGTTGACGGATACTACATCAATCATTCTTCGAAAGTGGAAGCATAAAAGTTAAGAAAGCTAATATATAATATATATATATATATGTATATATATATATATATATGTATGTATATATATATATATATATAGGGGAGAATGGGGGAATTGCAGTCTGTAAGAATTATTTTCTATTTTCTGAAAAAAAAATGTCTTTAGAACCAAAATGGAATAGTTGACGGATACTTCATCAATTATTTTTCGAAAGTAGAAGCATAAAAGTTAAGAAAGCTAATAAATAATTGAGCCTGCATTGATTAAAAAAATCTCTGAAGTGGCCGCAATTGACCGACGTGTTGGGTAATTACGGTCGCCTCTTGGGGTAATGCCAGCCGGTCGCTAGCAGCCAGGATTCGGTGGTATATTTTGATTACGAGCTTGAAATCCATAGAACCAATCTACGCCAACACACCTTTTTTCTATATTAATATTATTGGGGATGTTGTGACGTTCAGCAAACTCAAATGCTGCGCAGCGCACTTGAAAAGGTGTCTGTCCGTAGAACATTTTCGCTAACTTTATCAGGAGACGCGGTAGTGTCTCCGGCCATGTTCAAACCTTAATAAACCTTAAAAGACACTACAAGTCTCATATCCTGCATCATCAAAGTCCATTTTTTGGGGGTGTAGAACTACTAAAATATTAAAAATTTTGAATTGCACGTAATATAACCTGAAAGGCGGTTTCGCCACGAGTAATTTGAGCCAAGATGAAATAAAATCGGTCAAGCCGTTCTGGACATACAAGCGGTCAAAAAGTGACGTTTTTCATGAAAAATTAAGAAACGTCGTCTTCTTCTCTGTCCGCGTCCGCTGACGTCATCAGGATTATATATATATATAAATCTCTTCTCACCTTTCACTCACACCTCCCTCAACTTACCACCCACCCCTTTCCCTCCCACATTCCGTCCACCCGCCCGCGCTCCCACCTCCACTCCCGCTCCTCTTTCGCCCTAACTCACCCTCTTTCGTCCTATTTTAGTCTTTTCGTTCTCTCTCACCTCTCTCTCACTAATTAATATTTATTTATATAATTGTAACGAAGCACCTTTCCCGACGCCACGGATCGGCTCGTCGGTGCCAGGATTCGGGAAGAGGGGAGACTCAGATTTGCAATAACACGCGGTTGTTCTGGTAAAAGTATAGTTTATTCGGGCCACTTTTCAGGGATTGACCCGTGGTTTAGTCTATCAATACAGAATATCACATAACAGATGAAACGCTACCAGATGTTACGGACGCGGACACGACTTCTCACTACAATTTACAGATAAAAATATCCTAAAAAAATCATAAAAATGAAAAGGTCAGGCCATGTTCAAAAGAAGGTACTCAAAAATTTAAACGATCTAATAATAAATTATCACGAAAAGTAACTGATATGTTATTCAAGGTGCCAGTTCAAAGTGAACATACGTAAAGTGTATATTATCTAAATTTAGTAATAATATATTACCATGAAAAGTAACTGTGATATTTTATTCAAGGTGCAAGTTCACATTGAATATACATACATATAAGTAAAACTGATTACAATTTGATTCTAGAAAATAAGTGCGATATGTTATTCTTAGTGCACAAAATATAATAGTCGTTTATAGAGATTTGATTTGAAATTCATACTAGCCCGTACAATGAAAAATAATTGCTCGTAATTCCAGAGTACCAATTTGTTAATGACTCAGAAAAATAACATGGCGGCCTGCTCTCAAATAACTATGATGTTTCTCGATGTCCATTTAGAAATAATGTCGAAGCTCTTACAGAATAATTACTACAACATTTGAAATACGAAAATTATTACATTAGAAGAAGATAGACTTCTTAAACGTCCACCGAGGTAGACGCGAGAGAAGACCGTCTTGTGCAGAAGGTAATTTGCCGCCGGGTGAATTATTGAACGTAACAAGAAGGCAAACATTATTTTTGGTGGCAGCGGTGGGATTGGCCAAAAGAGATCGTTGAGAGGTCGCGGAGATTGATCTGTGCGATCGGTGTTATTTCATAAGTAAAATTAACGTAAAATCAGTTATAAATTATAAATCTTAAAGCAAAATGTCCCTTACTAGAACTCCTGTACACTCAGACAACTCAGAAAACAGAGTACTCACCCGTAGTCAACTTAACCTTTATTCACAGAATTTAAACGATAAAGAAGCCCAATTAACAGCACAAGCTGAGACATTGCGAAATAGAGAGGAAAATTTACTTACATTTCAACGAACATTAGAACAAGATAGAAACATGGAGGACGGTTCGGTAACCGGAATTTCGGAACAATTAGCTGCACAATTAACCCTTATGGAAAAATTATCAGAACAAGGTAACTCGCTTATCACGACGTATAGATATAATCGAACATTCTAACAATATGCAGGGACATTATGATAAAATAGAAACACAAAGACCATCCACTCCTTTGCAACTAAACTCTCCCATTCGCTTGAAAGACGCTATAGATACAATCCCCAAATTTGATGGACATAAAATGTCTGTCCTCCATTTCACGAAAATTTGCGAAAGAGCACTTCAATTAATTCCCGAATATCAAGAATATCATTTAGTTCAACTAATTATTAACAAATTGCAAGGGCATGCCTATGCCGCAATCGAGGGAGTCGAATTTAATAGCCTACGAGATCTAACGCGACGTTTAAAACTTATTTTCGGACCGAACAAATCCATCGATCAATATCGAGGAGAGTTAGCAAACATATTTATGAAACAGAATGAGAATATTTTTGATTACATCGCGCGCGTTCAAGAATTAAGAACGGCAATTATAGATGGAGAAGCCGATGTTTGTGGAAATCTCGACGATGAAGTTAGAGATAACATTGAAAAAAGCGTTACTAACAGTTTTATTAATGGATTACCTTCCGATTTATTAATCCGCGTGAAATTAGAACGGCACTATACTTTTGAACAAAATATCGTTGCTGCTATTCAATTATCCAAAACTTTAGAAGTTGAAAACCTTCAAAAGAAAAATACAATTTTTAATCGCGCTTACACTTCACCTCATGCCGACGTAAACTATCCGACGGCAAGACAAACCGTGAACAACGTTGATAATAACCATCCAATAATTAATAATTCGCGCAACAATAATATTTCTACTACTGCTCCTTTCATTAAGCCTTTGATACCTGGTCAACCCGGACCAAATTATCCAGCCACTAAAATCTGTCGTTACTGCAAAAGTTCCGGTCATTTCATGAGCGAATGTCGGAAACTCGCTTACAAAAGATCACTTGAACAGAATCAGGCTCAGCCTAGTACTTCTTTTGCTAATTCGGGAAACCCCCAAAGCGTTCCGGAAAAATCCGACGTCCGCCGAAACGAAGCCCCGACAAAACGCACACAACCTGCAAACATGATCCTTACACAGCAATCAATTCCAACCACACCACTCGAATCTGCAGTGTAGATAACGAGATTAAACACGACGACTTACCTTCTATCAAACTTATATCCCCACACTTATCACATGAATGCAATTTCATGATTGATTCAGGCTCTGGCATAAATCAAACCATATAATCAAATCATATATATCAAACAACAATTTGTATTACCTCACGTCAATCTAGATAAAGAAAATATTATATCCATTCGAGACATTTCCTCCGAAACAATAGTAACTTTAGGTTCCATAACTATCCACTTGTTAGACAAACCTACCCTGTTCCATGTAATATCAGACTCCATTTGCATTCCCCAAGACGGGATCCTAGGGAACGCTTTCTTCAAAGAAAGAAGCATTATCATAAATTATAAAGATAGATGTCTTTATCACGGCACTATTATCATTCCTTTCATCACCTATGAAGTTGAAAAATTACATCTGAAAACAAGGACTGTTACTCCTTGTTGCATTCATATTTCTAATCCAGAAATACATACTGGATACTTACCTTTACAAACCCTCGCTGACAAGGTGTTCTTCGGAGACGCACTCATTACTCATTCAAACGGAAGAACATACTTACCGGTATTTAATACCACCGAGGAGGATTTCAAAATCGACATTCCGTCAGTGGAAATTTATGATTTTGAATCTCGCGAATCTATAGATATTAACGAGAGTACTAAGACATTAGGGCTCGACGTACTTTATGAAGATGAAGAAATGGGAAAATACATTAATCGGACCGAAACCTTAGGGCATTCGGTACCTTCTGAAGAAGAGATGGGAGACAAATCCATGTATTGTACGAAGACCTTAGGGCACGGCGTACATTACTTAAACGAAACGACGAAGATGGGAAATTATACTAATCACGCTGGAACCTTAGGGCATTCAGCGCGATTCCAAGGCAAAAAAGAGATGGGAGACAAATCCACAAGATACATTGAAACCTTAGGGCATTCAATGTCTTGCAATGAAGAGCATATTACCAAGAGTCGGGAGACCCCGGTAATGGGAGATGAAATTTCTAATTCCGTCGATTGTGCGAGAACCCTAGGGCTTTTCTCGACGAACGACAATTTTACTAACTCCAATCGACCACACGCTGTCGAACAACTTTTAAGACTTGAACATTTAAATCCTGAAGAAATTGATCATGTCAGGTCAATTCTTACTAAGCATTCAGATAGATTCCATCTGCCTAACGAACCTTTAGGAACTACAAACGCGACTCAACACTACATTCCAACTATTAACGAAATTCCTATACACAATAAACAATACAGGTTTCCTTCTGTCCATAAAGAAGAAATTGATTAACGAAAAAACTATAGGAGACGCCTATCCTCTTCCTAATATAACAGATATACTTGATCAGTTAGGATCAGCCAAATACTTTTCAATATTTGATTTAGCTTCCGGATTTCATCAAATTTCTATGTCACCTAAAGACGCTCACAAAACAGCATTTTCTACGCCATATGGGCATTATCAATTCAAGCGCATGCCATTCGGTTTAAAAAACGCACCTGCTACTTTCCAAAGACTTATGGATAACGTATTATCGGGACTACAAGGAAACGAATTATTCGTCTATATGGACGACATTGTCATTTACGCGCGATCATTAAGAGAACACGAAATCAAATGTGAAAGATTAATGCAAAGATTACGAGACGCGAATTTACATTTACAGCCAGATAAGTGCGAATTTCTAAGGCATGAAGTAGCTTATTTAGGCCATATAATAGGCGCGAATGGAGTCAAACCAGACCCGGACAAAATAAAATCAATAATTCACTTCCCAGTTCCGAAAAATCCGAAAAACATAAAACAATTCCTCGGTTTAGCCGGATATTACCGAAGATTTATACCTAACTTTTCTAAAGTCGCGAAACCATTAACAGATTTATTGAAAAAGGATAGCATATTCAATTGGCAATTAAAACAAGTAGAAGCTTTTAACTCTTTGAAACATTCGTTATGTTCAAATCCCATTCTCCAATATCCTGATTTTACTAGACCTTTCATACTAACTACCGACGCATCAGGGTATGCCATAGGCGGAATTTTAAGTCAGGGACCGGTAAGAAAAGATCTTCCTGTCTCATATACTTCTCGAATTTTAAACACCGTGGAACAAAATTATTCAACAATTGAAAAAGAATGTCTAGCCATCATATATTGTATTAGCCACTTCAGACTCTACTTATACGGAAGACTTTTTACTATAATAACCGATCACAAACCTTTAATTTGGCTACACTCTATAAAAGATCCAACCTCCAAACTCTGGAAGTGGAAAACCAAGCTAGCGGAATATAATTACGAAATTAAATACAAAAAGGGATCACTAAATAATAATGCCGATGCTTTATCGCGAAATCCACCCACTGATTTAGTTCTACCAATATTCGCTTCAGACAATGACGAATCATCCGACGAATCCATATTTTCAAGCAGACCAGGACCTTCCGTCAGATCAATTGAAACAAATGCTTTAATCCCTTACCGCAGTAATAATATTGATAACCCTAATTATGTTAATATAACTGAAAACAATTCTGATTTAGATGATGAAAGTTCAATTTTTAATAACGATAATCACGACTATGCAAATATGTCAAATTCAAATTTAGAATACGATTACGTCGACCCAGTAATTTCAGAAACTATACCAATTATACAACCCCCTCCCGTAATTCCGAGTAAAGTAAGAATACGCGAAGTAAGAGACAACTTATTAAACCAAAAGGATAATCATGTAATTTTTATAAGTCTAGACGGAGGATCACCCTACGACAAAGGAGCCAAACTTTATTCCACTGCAAATCTTTTACCCACATACGAAAATCTCAATTTTGAAAGAGTTAATGTAAAGAAAATCAAATTAAATAATTTAATATCAATCCTGATAAGAACAAACAATCGACTGTCTATAGAACCGCAAACTGTGAAAAATTGTATACGTTTTTTATTAGACTGTGTTAACGAATTACAATTAACTTCCTTTAGCATTAGCAAAACGCATAAATTCGATGACATTCCCTGGTCATACGTTCTTAATCAATTGAAGAAATTTTTTTATGACACCCGCGTAAATATAACTATTTGCCAGAATCTAGTTGACAATCCTATTTCTGCGGAACGCGTAAAACTAATTTCAGAAAACCATGCATCAGCATGCGGTGGCCATAAAGGAGTTACGAAAACATTTAATAGACTTCAACCTCATTACTTTTGGAGTACGATGAAACAAGATATTCAAGAATTTATTAGAAAATGTCGCGAATGTCAGTTAAAGAAATTAACGCGCGGCAAAACCAAGCAACCAATGATTATTACGGATACCCCCGGGACAGCTTTCGATAAAGTTTCACTAGACATAGTAGGGCCATTTCCTATCACGAATAACGGAAATAAATATATTTTAACCATGCAAGATTTATTAACAAAATACTTCATAGCTGTACCATTAAAAGAAGCCACTTCATTAACGATAGCCGACGCTTTTACAAAAGAATTTATTTGCATTTATGGAACTCCCAAAGCTATCCTTACCGATCAAGGTACCAATTTTCTATCAACCTTAATACGCATCCTGGCTTAAATACTCACAAGGTTAGACTATGTCTAATGTGCTTTGCTGTGGTACACTTCGCTACTGTGTTCTTCCCTCTGAGTCTGAAGATCTGAGGAGCCTCGGTACCTCGGTCTGAAATGGCGGCTATGTCTCGTTGTCTTCGGAACCCCGTAGTAATGGCTGGTTAGCTGACTGTTGTTAGAAGTACTGAACTTGACTGTGCTGGCGGAACAACTTTCGGCGAATCACTGCCGTTCCGTGCCGGGTGCAGGGTTTATATACCGTAAAATGTGGCTCGCTCCTCCCATCGGGTGATGAGGCTAATCCAATGGTAAGAGAGATATGCCGGGGAAGTACTGGAGACAATCTGTTCCTGGTAGAGATTGCGACGGTTAAGTCCCGGAGAGATGGCTTCTCAGTAGCGATAGCGGTGTTCCTTTGATGACTCATCGCTAGCGATTTTCAACCGTCTTTTATTCTCGGTAGTGATAGCGGTGTTTTTTTGATGACTCATCGCTATGCTCTCCGACTTTCCTTATCGTATTCTTAGTAGCGATAGCGGTGCTTCTTTGGTGACTCACCGCTATGCGGCTTGCAACGGGCCTTCCTTATCTTATTCTTGGTAGTGATATTTCTTAACGGTCCTTCTATAATGGTTTGCAGGTTGCAACGTGTTTCAGCGTTGCATCATGCATTGCATCATGCTTCTGGAATGTAACGATTCTCAACCGTCTTTCTAGAACCTTCTAGAATCTTCTAGATGTTTCTTGAGAGTAAAGCCGAGTTCACATAATAAAGCGGGTTTCATACCTAATTACTACTTTACAAACGATATCTATATATTTTAGGTATTATTCTTTAGAATATGTCTATTCTTTTTGCGATTTAAATAAAACGTATTACTTCGTAAATTTTTGTTATGGATTAAAATAATCATGATAGACAAGTAAAATTTATCAATTTACATTTGTTGCGAACGCGCGGCTTGAACCGTGGTCCGACGCGAAGCTGCGGCGAACGAGCATGCTCGGCCTTTTTAGGGCCGCGTCTCGCGCGCCGCCTCTCAAATCCTTCACCCGTTTTTTTTTTTTTTTATTGGAAAGAAATCATAGGAATCTCATGAGAGATGTGATGGATGGACAATAGGATAATTGTTGAGTGGACTGTATCTTAATAGGGTGATCGCGCACCCATGTGTGCGCTGAGATTGATGATTTACGTAAGAAGCCGAATTGAAAAGAAGTCTTGAAGTTGATGAACAAAAACAGATCAATTTATTATTTCACATGTCAGAAAGTCACCTGGACTTGACACAAACAAATCAAAGAAAAAAAGAACAAAAACTCGATATGAGAATCGAAAGCGTTTGCTGTACACGTTTCGAAGCTCGCGATCACAAAAGAAAAAACTGTTTGTTCGATATCGACACCAATGTTTTTTGTCGCAAGAGAAAACAATGTCTTATTTGAAAGTCACGATCGCGAATCGTACAACAACAAATTTGTCCTCTTGTGGACGACCGTTATAATTTATCGAACACGCGCACATATGATTTGACGCGACTTAATAATTGTCTTCAATTATGTGACATTCAATCCTCCAGCAGGATCCGAATATTCGTAATGTTCGATCACGTGCATTTATATGCAATTAACTATCACACAGAATCCTCCAGAAGGATTCGAATATTCGCAGGAGTCGATCACGTGTACGCAGCGTGCACAATACGACGGCGAGTTCGTCGCGACGGCGTACTACGACAATTGTGAGAGAGAGCGCGGGAGAGAGAGAGAGAGAACGAGCGAGAGAGAGAATGCACGACATGCATTCACCGATACGCGAATATCGCAGTGAATCCTCCAGCAGGATCCGAATACTCGTAATGTTCGATCACGTGCACGTAGCATGCACGAGACAATGGCGAATTCGTCGCGAGAACGTGTATGTTGCGTCGCGAACGAGATCCGATTACCCGTTAACTCTTCACTCTCGATATGTCACACAATACCGCGCAAATCTGTTCGTATTTGTCGCGATAATACATTCACGCACTTATTACACCGTAACGCGAATTCTTTGGTCTGACTTGCGACCAACGCCGGCTCTCTCTCCGCGACGACTGTCCCCGACGGAATGCTACCCTCATCGATCACGCTATCGACCGCCTGATCGCGAGGGGTACACGCGGAACGCGCTAATTGGCCGAAAATTTGCTTCCGCGGCGCTTCCCGCGGTGCGTGCCGCGAGGTGCTGCCGTGTTAGGCCCGCGGCAATTGCTTTCACTTAAATTCTCGACTGATCCGTGAATTTTCGTTCGATCGAGCGCGGCAAATTTTTCTCAATCCTAAACATACCGCCCGCTTCGAAATTTGAATTTCGAAACTACTCGATCTCGCGGTATACCTTACACAAGGATGCATCGTTCACTCCCATGTGAGTGAGGTTTGCTAAATGAAAACTAATTGCGTGTGATTGTTCGTCACGATTGATCCCATGCAATATATAAGATACTGAGATGTAACTTCTGATTACGCTCAGATCGCACTAAAGTGAAATTGTAGACCTGAAACGGCTGACAATATTGACTTAAAGTTGACTTCTAAAGATCACTGTTGTTATCGCGGACGGATTTTAACATTTAACGCAGATCGCGTAAACAACAGTATCCGCTGTTCGTACTAATTCGCACGACCTTAAACTTAGGATTGCAAGCGCCGCCCGCCTTGGCGACTTTACTTGCACGCTTTGACTTAACTAATGAACATAAACTTGACTTACTTGCTACATAAATTATAACGTAATTAGAATTAGAATCGTATAATTAACTTACACTAGAATTATCGCTAATTGCTTGACACTCGAGGTTGATCCTCGATGGAATCGTCAGAATCAACGTCGATTGGAAGCACACATAACTTAGTTATGGGACGCTTATATTCCGAGTTCGCTGTTTTGACGGAAACTACTCGAATTAATCCGTCAGAGCCTGGTTGACAGTGGATTACGCGTCCGAGTTCCCATTTGCAAGGAGGAAGAAGAGGATTTTGAATCAGAACCATGGAACCGATATGGATAAGTGACTTTGCCTTTCGCCACTTAGTTCGCTGTTGAAGCGTGTTAATATAGTCGGCGTGCCAATGCTTCCAAAAACGCTCCGTGATCTGTCGCAACAACTGCCACCGTGACAGTCTGTTTTCATTGATTTGCAGAACAGAAGGTTCTGGATTGATTGTGTTTGCCGATCCAATCAAAAAGTGACCCGGAGTGAGCACTTCAAAATCGTCAATCGAATCAGTCAATGGGCACAGGGGCCTTGAATTTAAGCATGCTTCAACTTTACAAAGCACGGTAGTAAGTTCCTCGAAAGTGAGGGTGTGATTTCCTAATATCCTACGAAGGTGGTATTTAACGCTTTTGACCCCTGCCTCCCACAATCCACCGAAGTGTGGAGCATGGGGAGGGATAAAACTCCATGTGATGTTATCTGACACGATAAAGTTGAGAAAGTTAACATCGCTTTGAGCGTCTCGATACGCTTGCGACAACTCCTTGTCTGCTCCTGCGAACGTAGTACCATTGTCCGAGTACATGACCTCTGGTAATCCACGTCGCGCACAAAATCTTTGAAAAGCGTTAAGAAAGGCAGCAGTCGAGTAATCACTAACCAGTTCGAGATGAATAGCGCGTGTGGCTAAACAAATAAAGAGTGCTATGTAGGCCTTTCGCGAGGTAATTCCTCGGCCGGCTGAAGCACGTGTAAAGACTGGTCCGGCATAGTCGACACCGCTATGTAGAAACGCTCGAGAGGGCGCCGAAACACGACTTGTAGGTAGCTGGCCCATCAGCTGACTAGCTACTTGAGCCTTTTCTCTTGTACACGGAACACATTTATAAATAACCGACTTTACTAGACTTCTTGCTCTCAAAATCCAAAACTCTTGTCTAAGTTTTGAAAGAGTGGATTGAAGACCGGCATGGAGAGATACAACATGCGTATAACGGATGATCATGGTAGTGATCGTATGGTTGGCTAATAAGATTGGATGCTTGGACTGGAAAGATAATGACGAGTGTTCTAATCGCCCCCCAACGCGAATTAGACCGTCAGAATCCAGGAACGGATTTAATGAGAGAATTGGACTGTGAGTAGGCAACGGTTTGTTTGACTTTAAATTATGGAGCTCGTTTTCGAATAGTTCTAACTGAATGAAGTTCAGCCAGAAGTTTCGTGCTTCGTTGAATTCAACTGTAGTAAGAGCGTGATATTGAGACTTGTTGTTCGATCCTATTGTGTGTTTCTTTCTACACTTCCTTATGAAACGGTAAATGTAGGCGGTAATACGTATTAATTTTGGCCACCATGAATATCGAGTAGTGAGATTCCACGGTTCATTAGCGTTCACTTGATGCACTTGATACGGTTTTTCTTCTAACTGTGTTTCGTCTATCGGCGTTATTGTGAATGTGGGCCAATCATCCTGTTTAAGACTCAACCATGAAGGTCCGCGCCACCAAATGTCGAAGGCGCTTAATTCTGTGCCGAGTAAACCGCGAGATGCACAGTCAGCGGGATTTTCATGTGTACTGACATGATGCCAAATGCCATCAGCTACTCGTGTTTGAATCTCTGTTACGCGATGCGAGACGAAAGTTTTCCAATGAGATGGGTGCTTGTTTAACCAAGCAAGCACAATACTCGAATCTGTCCAACAATGGACTGGCATTTTCGTGAAATGAAGAGATTTTCTGATGAATTCAATTAGGCGCGCTAATAAGACCGCAGCTGACAATTCTAATCGAGGAATTGTCAGCGGTTTGATAGGCGCGACTTTGGATCGCCCAGCGAGGAGCGAAACAGTTGTATGACCGGATAATGTTGTGACTCTCAAAGAAACTACTGCGGCGTAAGCTACTTGGGAAGCATCCGCGAAACCGTGTAACTCGATGCTCTTGGTATCTGAATCGCATCCAATCCAGCGACTAAGTTTTATGCTTTTGATGTAAGGAAGTGATTTATAAATCACGCTCCATTGTAAAAGGAGATCTTCTGAGAGATTGTCGTCCCAGCCTACTTTGTGTCGCCATAATTTCTGCATAAAAACTTTCGCTTTGAGAACCACGGGTGTGACCCATCCAAGTGGATCGAATATTCTGGCTATGGTAGAGAGAATCGTTCGTTTGTAGAAGGGAGAGTCTGTGGTAATTCAATTTGAAACTGGAAACAATCGTGCGTCGGATTCCAAAAAATACCGAGAACCTTCAGATTGTTGTCAGTCTCGAATAATTTAAGCTGTGCGAGCCCGTGATGATCCGATGAAATATCTGAGAGCAACTCCGGTTTGTTACTCGCCCATTTGCGAAGATCGAATCCACCGCGTTTCAACAATTTGCAAACTTGATCTCGAGTCTGTTTAAGGAGAGGCATATCTTCGGCCCCAAACAGCACGTCGTCCACATAGACGTTCTCGCTTAAAACCGCAGATGCTAGTGGAAACGAGCTTCCTTCATCATCGTTTAACTGATTAATGACTCGAAGAGCTAAAAACGGTGCTGAAGCCGTACCGTATGTTACCGTAAGGAGTTGATGTTCTTGAATATTCGAATTTTCATCTATCCATAGGATGCGTTGATAATCTCTATCTCGCGAGTCGACCAATATTTGTCTATACATTTTCGCTATGTCTGCGGAGTAAACGTATTTGTGCTGTTGCCAACGTAATAAAACCGATTGCAGATCTAACTGTAGTTTAGGCCCAGTAAACATGTGAGAATTGAGCGAGGTACCGTTAGAGGTTGTGCATGAGGCGTCAAATACGACTCTCAACCGAGTTGTCGAACTAGTCTCTCGAATGACCGGATGATGAGGGATGTACACGACTTGTGAATTTACTGAATCCACCGGTGCGATTACTTTCATATGATTCAACTGTGCGTATTCGCTCATGAATTCAGCATACTCCTGCTTAATCGCAGGTTGATTATTAATTCTCCGAAGTAACGACGAAAGCCGACGCGCGGCTATTTCGCGAGATTCACCGATTTCGATGGGTGGGCCGTTTCGAAACGGCAGACGCACGATATATCTCCCATCCGATGTTCTCGAATGCGTTTGTTTGAAATGTTTTTCGCATTGTTCGTCATCTGGGGACATTTCAATTGATTGAGGTGTTTCTTCTGCCTCCCAGAATTTAGACAATTGATTTTCGAGAGAACAACAATGAGCGACAACACTGTAACGTTGATTTAACTGAGCTGATTGCACGACGCGACTCGCATCCTCAACAGGCGGAATTACGAGAGTTGAAGTTACCACATGAGAGGGTTGTGTCACGTGATTCGGGATAGAGGTTGTTCCGGATAGGATCCATCCGAAATGCGATTCAATTGCACCTGGTTGACCGAGCGGTCCGTTACGTACGTGAACGAGTACGTGATTATATAAATCGAATCCTATTATGAGATCAATCGGTGTTGATCCGGTAGGATCATCGTCAGCCAATTCCAGATTGGAAATATGTTTCCAATCTTGCGATTGCGAAGCGTTTCTGGGAGCATACCTCGTTAATGCCTTCATAATATAGGCAACCGTTGTGAAACCTTGGTTTCGATTTTTTGCGAGGAGTGATGTGAATCAGAGCCGCAGATCGGCATGTACCGGTGTCAGCGCAGCTTATTCCCGACGTTGAAGTAAGCGTTCGTATACGCTTGAGACGTAATATTTGAGCAACGCGCTCCGTCACAAACGTGAGCTCTGATCCACCGTCAATCAAGGCTCTGACAACCAATGAGCGTCCAGAAGGCGCCTGCAAATTCACCTTTGCAGTAGATAAGACAACAGGAGTCGGCGCAGTTGTCATTGTAACTGATGAGAGTGCCGTAACGTTAGGCACGTTGTCGATGACGTCATTCGCGTTTGACGTATTGTTCGCATTTGTAACTTGTTGCAATGAGTCCGAATCGAGATGAATCATAGAATGATGTCGTTTATTACATGTTCGACATGTGAAATTACTTTGACAATTGATCGACATGTGTTTATCACTCAAACAATTAAAACATCGTCGAAATTTCTTAACCAATTCGCGTCGCTGAATCGGACTCTTTGCTACAAATTGCGGACATTTTGAGAGAATGTGCGATTGCTTGCACATTGAACACACTGTATTAGATGACGCAGTCGCTGTTGCGCTAGTCACTTTCGCATGTAACTTAGTCTTGTCGTTATCGCGAGGGTGAAGTTCCTCTAACGCGAGAGCACGCGACGAAATAAATTTTAATACTTCTTTGTATGTTGGCGGATTTTCGATATCGCTCGTTTTTAACTTCCACGCACGGCGCGTGGCGGGATCAAACTTCTGAGAGAGAAAATAACTAACATGTCGCTGACTATATCGTCCGGCGAACGATTAAGACGTTGCAATGTTGAGATCGCTTGTTCGGCTTTATCGGCGTAAGGCGTGAAGCTCGACAGCTGACTCACGAATCATTTTCGGAAGATTATACAATTCGAAATGTGAGTCTCAATTAATCGCGCTTATTTTCAAAACGCGCTGTTAATGCTTTCCACGCAAACGAAAGTTATCCGCGGTGACTTTAATACCTGATATCGCATCGCGAGCTGAGCCTGTTAAACTTGACACTAAAAAATGCATGCGACTGAAGTTCGATAATTCGCGATTGTCGATAATAAGCGATTGAAACCGATCGCGAAAAGTCTCCACGTCCTCAATCCTTACCTGGTGAACGGCGGCAATTTGATGGGAGGAAGATGTTGACCGAATAGAATGACGCAGAGTCTGTATGCGCGGAACGAACGTTGAAAGAGGGTTTCACGACTTAACGGACTGGAACCAGCTCCTCCAAAACCCGTTCATGTAGTCCATACCTGCCTGATAGGGGCCCCCTCGGGAAGGCAAAGTCTTTTTTTTTTGAGTAGTAAATTTGAAATTTTGCTTCTCGTCAGGAACAAGCTGCGCGGGGTCCCCTGATTGCGAAACACTTGGGTTTCCACGTTTCTTTTAAGTTTCGCCCCTTTTTCGCGCGAATTTGGCGGCCGGGCGGGTGACCGACCGACCCTTTCCTTAAAATGCGAGAGCTGGGAGAAAACTGAATAGAAAGCGTTTTTTTAAATTTCCCAGAGCTTTTTCCCTTTTGGGAACACTAAATTTTAAAATCACCTGAGGTTTCCCGACCTAATTTTAAATAAAATAGTCCTTTTAAAAACCGAGCTTCACCCCTCTTTGAATCCCCCATGATAGCTTTTTGATGAGGGGTCCGATTTAAATGACTTGCAATGTCACGGGGGGTTTTTTTTACTTGATTTTTTTTTTCATTTTTCATTCGCCCCCACCAATCTCAACTCCGGCTCGAAGGACCAGATGTTGCGAAACGCGCGGCTTGAACCGTGGGTCCGACGCGAAGCTGCAGGCGAACGGAGCATGCTCGCCTTTTTAGGGGCCGCGTCTCGCGCGCCGCCTCTCAAAATCCTTCACCCGTTTTTTTTTGTTTTTTTATTGGAAAGAAATCATAGGAATCTCATGAGAGATGTGATGGATGGACAATAGGATATTGTTGAGGGACTGTATCTTAATAGGGTGATCGCGCACCCATGTGTGCGCTGAGATTGATGATTTACGTAGGAAGCCGAATTGAAAAGAAGTCTTGAAGTTGAATGAACAAAAACAGATCAATTTATTATTTCACATGTCAGAAAGTCACCTGGACTTGACAACAAACAAAATCAAAGAAAAAAAGAACAAAACTCGATATGAGAAATCGAAAGCGTTTGCGGACACGTTTCGAAGCTCGCGATTACAAAAAGAAAAACTGTTTGTTCGATATCGACACCAATGTTTTTTTGTCGCAAGAGAAAACAATGTCTTATTTGAAAAGTCACGATCGCGATCGTACAACAAACAAATTTTGTCCTCTTGTGGACGACCGTTATAATTTATCGAACACGCGCACAGATGATTTGACGCGACTTAATAATTGTCTTCAATTATTGACATTCAAGTCCTCCAGCAGGAATCCGAATATTTCGTAATGTTCGATCACGTGCATTTAATATGCCATGAACTATCACACAGAATCCTCCAGAAGGATTCGAATATTCGGCAGGAGTCGATCACGTGTACTCAGCGTGCACAATACGACGGCGAGTTCGTCGCGACGGCAGTACTACGACAATTGTGGCGGAGAGAACGCGGGGAGAGGAGAGGGAAAGGGAAAAGGAGAACGAGCGGAGAAAAGAAAACACACATGCATTCCCGATCGGGGGAATACCCCAGTTTTAAAACCTCAGCAGACCGAAAAAAATCGTTGTTTTGATTTACGTCACGTACATGCCCGAGACAAAGGCCCATTTTTTCGCGAAAACTTGGGAAAGTTGCGTCGCGAAAAAGGAAATTTCCCATTACCCTAAACTCTTCACTCTCATATGTCCCCCAATACCCGCAAATCTTTTTCTTATTTGTCGCGAAATACTTTTACGCACTTATTTACACCGTAAAGCGAATTCCCCTTTTGGGCTGACCCTTGGGGACCAACGCCGCTCTCCTTTCCGCGAAACTTTTCCGACGGAAAGCTACCCTCATCGATCACGCATCGACCGCCTGAAAACGCGAGGGGGGACACGCGAAAAGCCTAATTTTCCCAAAAATTTTGCTTCCGCGGCGCTTTCCCCCCCCGGGCGTTCCGCGAAAGGGGCTGCCGTTTTAGGCCCCCCCGGCAATTGCTTCACTTAAATTCCCCGAAATGATCCGTGAATTTTTTTTTCGAAACCGGGGCGCGCAAATTTTTTTTCAATCCTAAACCACATTTTTTTTTTTTCATAGTTTATGGGAATTGATAGTACCCCGCTCCGGAACGGATTCTAATTTTTTCCTATATTTATATCCATCATTTGGAAATCGCGGGTGGAGGTTAAAACTTATCATTTTTTCTTTAATCCAAAAAGTTTATATTAAAAATTTATAGATAACTCGCGTCCCGAAAGGATTTTTATTTTTTTTCCTATTTTATTCTATCTTTTTGGGAAAACGCGATGGAGGGTTAAAACTTACAATTTTTATTTACATTCCATAGTTTTATGTAAAAGATAGATAATTTGCGTCCCGGAACGAATTTCTAATTTTTTTTAATATTTTATTCATCATTAAATTGTGATGGACCAATAAAACTATCATTTACATTCCAATTCATTTTTTTATATGCCCAATTGATAGATACTCGCGTCAAGAACGGGTTTTTTAAATTTTCCTAAAAATTTTTTATCTATCATTTGGAAATCGCATGGGGGTTTAAACTTTCATTTAAAATTTAATCCTAGTTTCATGTAAATTTATGGA
>NW_028190991.1:0-39463 GCF_048542155.1 Nylanderia fulva | reverse complement strand
GCTGTTGTTTTCGTGTCGCTGCTTGCAAACCTACACACGTATATACGTATGTACACATACATAGTCGCACTTGTGTGCTGTTTACGCCGCTCATTTGTTTCGTCGTTTCGTCCAGTTTCGTTTTCGTAGCAGTCGTCCTGGTCGTCCAGTTGCGTCGCGTCGTTGTCTTGTGCGAATCGTGTTGAGTCGTGCTCGTGTCTCGTGTCGATCAGTCGGATCAGATGTGCAGCAAAGATGCAGAGATCATCGCACGCTACAAGAAGAAGTAGTAAGTAGAAATATATTTTTTTATTACGTATCAGGCATATAGAATAATGTTTCGAATTTTCGAACGATCGGAATATTAGGAGACGCGGTAGTGTCTCCGGCCATGTTCAAACCCTAAAAGACCTTAAAAGACACTACAAGTCTCCTTATCCTGCACCATCAAAGTCCATTTTTTGGGGGTGTAGAACTACTAAAATATAAAAAATTTTGAATTGCACGTAATATAACCTGAAAGGCGGCATCGCCACGAGTAATTTGAGCCAAGAAAAAATAAAATCGGTCAAGCCGTTCTGGAGATACAAGTGGTCAAAAAGTGACGTTTTTCATGAAAAATGAAGTAACGTCGTCTTCTTCTCTGTCCGCTGACGTCATCAGGATTATATATATATATAAATCTCTTCTCACCTTTCACTCACACCTCCCTCAACTTCCACCCACCCCTTTCCCTCCCACATCCCGCCTCCCGCCCCACCCCACCCCACTCCCACCCCACTCCCACCCCTCTTTCGCCTCTTTCACCCTCTTTCGTCCTCTTTCACCCTCTTTCGTCCTCTTTCACCCTCTTTTGTCCTCTTTCACCCTCTTTCGTCCTCTTTCGCCCTCTTTCACCCTCTTTTGTCTTCTTTCACCATCTTTCGCCTCTTTCACCCTCTTTCGTCCTCTCTCACCCTCTTTCATTCTCTCTCACCCTCTTTCACCCTCTTTCATTCCCTCTCACCCCCTTTCGTCCTCTTTCACCTTCTTTCGTCCTCTCACCCTCTTTTGTCCTCTTTCACCCTCTTTCGTCCTACCTCACCCTCTTTCGTCCTTTCTCACCCTCTTTCACCCTCTTTCGTCCTCTTTCACCCTCTTTCATTCCCTCTCACCCTCTTTTGTCCTCTTTCACTCTCTTTCGTCCTCTTTTACCCTCTTTCGTCCTCTTTCACCCTCTTTCATTCTTTCTCACCCTCTTTCGTCCTCTCCTCACCCTTTTTCATTCTCTCTCACCTTCTTTCACCCTGTTTCGTCTTCTTTCACCCTCTTTCATTCCCTCTCACCCTCTTTCGTCCTCTTTCACCCTCTTTCGTCCTCTTTCACTCTCTTTCGTCCTCTCTCACCCTCTTTCATTCTTTCTCACCCTCTTTCACCCTCTTTCGTCCTCTTTCACCTTCTTTCACTCTCTTTCGTCCTCTCTCACCCTCTTTCATTCTTTCTCACCCTCTTTCGCCCTCTCTCATCCTCTTTCGACCTCTTTCACACTCTTTCGTCCTCTCTCACCCTCTTTCGTCCTCTTTCACCCTCTTTCGTTCTCTCTCACCCTCTTTCGTCCTCTTTTAACCTCTTTCGTCCTTTCTCACCCTCTCTCACCTCTTTCACCCTCGTACGTCCTTTCTCACCCTTTTTCGTTCTCTTTTACCCTCTTTCGCCTATCTCGTCTTCTCTTACCTTCATTCGTCCTCTCTCACCCTATCTCCAAAAAATCATAAAAATGAAAAGGTCAAGCCATGTTCAAAAGAAGGTCCTCAAAAATTTAAACCTAGTCTGTACAATGAAAAATAATTACTCGTAATTCCAGAGTTCCAATTTGTTAATATCGAATAATGTATTTGTTTCAAGTAATGGCAGTAGAGTCAAATACATACCTACGTATATGCAGTTTTTGCTGTTAATTGTACTTGAACGAAAAAAATAATTAAATGATTTAAATATAGCACATTTTAAATCAAGAAACTTATATAATCGAACTCTGTTTAGGAAACGTAGAACATTTCATTTGCCTCTGCCTTTACAAGAAACATTGGATAAGGTATGTCCTCCGGAAGATCCTATAAATTTGAATCACGAGTTGCACATTCTCGTTCGAGGTATACCCAAGAAATCTAAAGTGGTTTGGGAAAATTTGGTAGATATTAATAAAATGTATAAGGCTTTACAATGGTTGAAAGAAAATAATCCTCATTACTCAAAAATTCGTCTTCCAGCGTCATCTGATGATCTATTAAAGGATAAGTTGCAGGAAACAGAATATAGGATTGTCGATGAGGAAAGCGACAATGACGAAATAAATGAGGTGGTTGAGGAATTACCAGCATTGAATTTGTACAATGTACAGCAAAACAAAAACAATAATAATCAAACCGTTTTAAAACGTACGGCTTTTCTCACACAAATCACTGAACATTCGGATATTAACGATCAGTATACAATATACCCAATACACGCGAAAAGAATCGATAACGAATCTGCATTGAAGCTTTATCAAATGGTGAAAATTGAAGATTTTCCAATGGATAATCGTTATAAATATCTGGATGTCATGTGTTTCCCTGATTTATATCCTGATGGTGTCAATGGACAACGAGAAGATAGAAACTTTGCATTGCCGGAATATTTATTTATTAGAACACGATTGATGAAACATAGTAGATTCAGGTTGAATCTGCAGTATCTGTTCTTCCTTCTCAATGATGCTAACTACCGACAGTTGAAAAGTGGTATCTATTATACGATGATGGTTACTAACCCACGAGAGAGATACACTGCTGGTAGATACTTGAACGAATTGAAAGGTTACCAATTAGAATCGAATTTAATGAGTATTTTCGCAAAATTGAGAAATACGGATCAATTTTGGCGACAACCGTCCAATAATGTAAAATGCATGACTTTGCATTACGGTCCAGCGACGTGGTTTTTGACTTTGAGTCCTAGTGAATGGAAATGGTCCGATTTGGGTAAATATTTACGAGATATGAATCCCGATAAAGAGAAGTTAGGCATCAGCGAACTAATCGCATACGATCCTGTAAGTACTTCTAGATTTATGTGCATAAAATTCAAAGCCATGATTGATTTTATTTGTTCGTCCGATAATCCAATAGGAAAGGTTATTCATTACTTCTGGCGACTGGAATATCAACGTAGAAGTATCCAGCACATGCATTGTATGATTTGGATAAAAGATGCTCCAGTATTAGGAAAATCGCCGGATGAAGAAGTTGCTACGTTTATTCAAAAATACGTAACGTGTGAAATTCCAGATGAAAATGTTTCGCCAACGTTGTACGATATGGTAATAAGTGATCAGAATCATAAACATAACTCGTATTGCATGCGTACGAAAAAAACGGAAACTAATATATACAGAAAGTGTCGGTTCGATTTTCCTCGGCCAGTTACTGAGAATTTCGTTTTAAGAGACGTTATCACTTCGATAGTCGGTAGAAAAAATTTACGCAGTAAGAGCAGATTGTACGATCTTCCTCGCAAGGAGTCGGAAAGGTTTATAAATGATTATAATCCGTCTATCAAATTAGCCTGGGAGGGAAATATGGACATACAATTTATTAGAGAAAAATCAGAGTTTTTAAACTCATATTTAACAAAATACACGACAAAGTCGGAAAAATGCAATACAGACTTTGAAGTGATAGATTCGAATAAGTCCTTGGCATCGAAACTGTGGAATTTTGCAATGCGTTCATTAAATAACAGAGAATGCGGTGCTTTAGAAGCTGCGGATACACTATTAGGGAATCCCTTGTACGGTACGGATAATGATACCATGGTCAAATGGATCGATGTTAATGAGGTGAGAAATAGAAAAGTTAAAACATTTAATGAAATTTAAGCTCTCGATGAAAATTCTACGAATATTTACTGTTCGTCACTCATCAATGATTACTATCCAAATAGACCTCAGGAATTAGAATCATTGAATTTGTACGATTTTGCCAGATTCTGGGAAATTACGAAACAGATGTCAAATAATGACGAAGTCAAGTGTTACAAACTGGCATCGGGTTTATTTTTAAAAAAACGAAAAAAGGGTTATTTAATTAACCATTATCGATTTAATATAAAAACTGAGCCCGAAAAATACTTTTACTCGCTGCTTCTGTTCAAACCATGGAGAGATTTGAGTGAACTCAAAGGTACATTCGAGACTTACACGGATGCCTTTAAGAATTCAGAGTCTGTTTTAACGAAGGCAATGAAATATCACGAAAGGCTCGAAGAAATACAGAAAGCTTTTGAGAACGTTGCTGAATTAATCGAGAAGCGCGAAAATGATCTGAAAACAGCAGACAGAGACAAATCCGATGACGATGAACTGGATTGTAATCCGATAGAAGCTGACGACGCGATGAAAGATCTGGAAGATTTTGGTAAGATTGACGACCCGATTGATTTATCGCAAATGATGTCGCAATTGAACAAAGACCAGAAAAGAGTCTTTGATGGAGTATGCCAAGTTTTACAAGATAAGAATCAGATTCTGCGACTGTACGTAAGTGGCGAGGGTGGTACAGGGAAAAGTTTTCTAATTGAAACGATTAAACATTGGATCAGAATAAATTTGGAAAAAACGACTGCCATATCTGCTCCCACGGGTATCGCAGCATTCAATATCGATGGCTTGACAATCCATAGAATGTTTCAACTACCGGTTAGTCATGAATCTACACCAAAATATACGCAATTGTCAGACATGGTCTTGAAAATTTTGAGAGACAAATTAAAGAATGTCGAATTATTTATAATCGAAGGAATTACATGTAACAATGCAATGATGGATTTAGGAACGACTGTATTCAGTGATGGTCAAGCCTATGTAGGTTTGTCACGAGTAAGTAAATTGGAAGGCCTACATTTGATAAATTTCAATCCAGCATCAGTTAAAGCAAACTCGAGAGCCATTGTAGAATCGACTGAGATCTATATTCAAATCTGAACTGCCACAAATCAATCCGTCCGAGAAAAAGGTTGTGAAAATGTACGATCGTCGATGGGATATCCCTAATATCATTAATGATATGCAGAATTATGATTGTGAGGAACCAGAAAGTATAGTTACGTGGAAAATATATGGCCTTTGCAATAACGATGCTGTTTCGTGTTACGCTAATGTAATATTACAATGTGCGTTTCATTGCGTACGTATTAGGCAACAAATACTGAAAAATAAAGCATCGAATGCATTGATTGATGCTATCTGCGCGTATGGTGAACGTAAATATTGCAACATTCAAGCGGTTAGAAGATCTGTCGGAAAACGCTTCGAAGAACGAACACAACAAGATGTTTCGGAATTTTTTACGGCTCTAATGTCGACGTATTCCGACATCAATGATGTATTAAAACTCGAATTAAAGCACGTAACATGTTGCTCGAATGTCAAATGTAATTACAATGTAACTAAGCTGGAAAGCAGTAGTTTGTTAATATTACCTATACATTCGACATTAAAAAGGAAAAAAGGTGTCACTCTACAAAGTTTGATTAATGTAGAATTTTTTAAATGGGAAACGATAAACGGCAATTGTAACGAATGTAAGGGCACCGTGTTGAAAAAGAAAACCGTAATCGAATCAACTTTATCCGTCGTAGTAATACAGCTCAATTTATATACTTTTATAAACGGTGCTTCTAAAAAAATTATCAACAATCGAATGACCGCCGTGCCGACGAGTAATATCACGATTAATAAAAAAAAGTACAAGCTAATAAGCGCTATATTTCACTAAGGTGAAGAAATGAATCGTGGTCACTACACGTGTATGTTGAGAGCTGACACAAAATCGGAATGGTATTATTCTAATGATATGGAAGTGTTCAAGAAAAAATGGCCCAAAGGAGCACAAGGGGCATACATATTGTTCTTAGAACAGATTAAATAATGGCGCTGTATAAAGGCTGCCGTAAACGCTACATTAAAACATCAACTGTTCTAGCGCTGTATAAAAGTTGCCGTAAGCGCCAAAATAAAATATCGGCTGCTCTGGCGCTTTATAAAAGCTGCTGTAAGCGCTGCATTAAAACGAGTGCAATAAGTTTCTAATTTGACCTAGGCTTCATGACATTTCAAAAAGTATCATCAAGAAAAAAATTATCAGACAGAAATATGTATGTCGTGTTAAAATCGGAGAGACGAAGAAAAATATATGGCTGCGTTCTCACGAGACTGGGCGATGGAGGGGCCCATTCTTTATTTTCAATATTCATACAAGATAATAAATTCATTCTGTTGCAATTGAAATAAATGTGCAATGTATCGTTAAAAGTTATTACAATTATACAAACATTTACATATATGATTAAATAAAATATATATGTATACTATAATATAATTATATATTTTATATATGTACATATATACCATATATTTCAATTATTTTGGACTGTATTGCATAAATTGTTACTTATACAAAGTTATGTGATAAGAATCGAAAATACATATATTTGTGATACTTGAATTACTAGAAAGCTGCTCTATATATCTGTACTTTAAAAAGTAAGTGATATCCTAAAAAAATCATAAAAATGAAAAAGTCAGGCCATGTTCAAAAGAAGGTACTTAAAAATTTAAACGATCTAATAATAAATTATCACAAAAAGTAACTGATATGTTATTCAAGGTGCCAGTTCAAAGTGAACATACGTAAAGTGTATATTATCTAAATTTAGTAATAATATATTACCATGAAAAGTAACTGTGATATTTTATTCAAGGTGCAAGTTCACATTGAATATACATACATATAAGTAAAACTGATTACAATTTGATTCTAGAAAATAAGTGCGATATGTTATTCTTAGTGCACAAAATATAATAGTCGTTTATAGAGATTTGATTTGAAATTCATACTAGCCCGTACAATGAAAAATAATTGCTCGTAATTCCAGAGTACCAATTTGTTAATGACTCAGAAAAATAACATGGCGGCCTGCTCTCAAAAAACTTTCGATGGGTAGAATAAATAATTGAAATAAGAGTTGTGAAAATTGTATAAATTAAAAACCTCCAATCTTTCTTTAGTAAAATTTCGAATTTTTGTATCAACTTCCGATTTGTGTTATACCGTATTTTCAGGGAGTAAGTTATTGATCAGAAAACTTTGCCTTGTTGCTCGAAACGGGTGTATATTAAGTAAAATTTATAAATGTACAGTTCTCAGGTCAACTACAATAAAGCTATACGCTTAAAAAGTTTACTGATTATTTGTCGTAATATACAATAAAAAATTACATATTAATTATTCAAGATACAAGTGAGAAATAAATATCATTAAAATATACAAAAAAAATTTATCAATTTGACTCTGAAAAGTAAGTGACATGGTTCTCAAAGTGCAAGGTTTCATTTGACTTACAATTTTCTTCAGAAACACAGAAGAAAAAGGTATTTGTATATAGTTTTGTATATTCACTTCGTTGTGTGTGTAGAGCTTTTAAAAATACGTTGAATCCTTATTTTAATCTAATCTTCTTCTAATGTAATACTTTTCGTATTTCAAATGTTGTAGTAATTATTCTGTAAGAGCTTCGACATTATTTCTAAATGGACATCGAGAAACATCATAGTTTTTTGAGAGCAGGCCGCCATGTTATTTTTCTGAGTCATTAACAAATTGGTACTCTGGAATTACGAGCAATTATTTTTCATTGTACGGGCTAGTATGAATTTCAAATCAAATCTCTATAAACGACTATTATATTTTGTGCACTAAGAATAACATATCGCACTTATTTTCTAGAATCAAATTGTAATCAGTTTTACTTATATGTATGTATATTCAATGTGAACTTGCACCTTGAATAAAATATCACAGTTACTTTTCATGGTAATATATTATTACTAAATTTAGATAATATACACTTTACGTATGTTCACTTTGAACTGGCACCTTGAATAACATATCAGTTACTTTTCGTGATAATTTATTATTAGATCGTTTAAATTTTTGAGTACCTTCTTTTGAACATGGCCTGACTTTTTCATTTTTATGATTTTTTTAGGATTATTTTATCTTTGTCCTTTATTTCACAAGAATAAACATAATATTTCGAAGCATTTATTGCGTCTTGTCCGACCATAGCCTAATATATGTATATGTATATATATGTATGCCTGTATGTGTCTGTATATATTTATGTATTTTGTAATATTGTCACGAAATAGCAATGTGTGTGAGAGAGAAAGAGAAAGGAAGAAGGAAAGAGAGAGAGAGAGAGAGAGAGAGAGAGAGAGAGAGAGAGAGTGCGTGTGTGTACGGCAATATTTTATACAAATTGTATGCGATATATAGACATGTATAAGTGTATTATCATAGATATATATACATAACTAGACTCATGGAACTATATAGTTTAAATTAGCATACATGTCTCAAACAGCATAGAAGGACAAGGAGAGAAAAATAAGGACTTCTTTTTGCGCGGGTAAAGAATGTGTCCATGTTTTGTAACACATATACTCTCTCTTTCTCTCTCTCTCTCCCTCTTTCTCTCTATTCCTTTCTTTTTCTCTCTCTTTCTCTCTATTTTTTTTCTTTCTCTTTTTCTCTCACACACATTATTCCTCTTTCATGACAATATTACAAAATATATAAATACATACACAGACACACATATGTACATATATACATATATACATATATATTAGGCTATGATCGGAAAAAACGCTATGAATGCTTCGAAATATTCAATGTTTATTCTTGTGAAATATAGAACAACGATATTCCGATCGTTCGTCCCGATCGCAGTCTTAGTATTTATTTTGTCGAAAACAAATTAGACCAAAATAATTTTAAATTTTCAGGAGGATCGACTAATAATGCATCGCCGAGAAACGACGCGGCCCTGCCAAGAATAGACGCGGCCCCGCCAAGAATAGACGCGACCCCGCCAAGAATAGACACGGCCCCGCCAAGAATAGACGCGGCCCCGCCGAGGAACAACGCAGCCCCGCCGAGGATTGACGCAGCCCCGCCGAGGAACGACGCAGCCCACGCAGCCCCGCCGAGGATTGACGCAGCCCCACCGAGGAACGACGCGGTGAATAGACTAATGCAAAAGGTTGGTAATTAATTTTTGTAGTAAAATTGACCGCGCAGTTATTTTTATTGCACTAAATTATTGAAATAATTTTTTCTAATTCTTTTTAAAAAATATATATTTTAAATTAAATTTTTTGTTGATAAATATATGAATATATACGCTTTGTATAAAGGGCTAATTTTATAACAAGTCTACAATAAAATTTATTTATGTATGTGTGTGTACACATATATACATACATATATACAGGCTATTGTTATTGTAACAGTGCACAATAAAAAATATGTGATAAGCAAAGAAATAAATATGGACAAAAATCAGTAAATTGTAATTACAATGCAAATTGTACAAATCGAATAAATACTGTATACGTGCATGTATATATAAACACACTGAAATAATTTTTATTTCAGAGTTTTTAAAAATATTATAAATTAAAAAATATTATTTGTAAAAAACATAAATAAAATTGAAAAAGAATTTTATATTTGCAAAATCATTATTTCTCCAAAAAATGTACACATTTTTTGAAAGAATAATGCAATGAATAAAAAAAATGCAAATGTTTCCGTTTTTTATGAAACAAAAATTGAAAATGCAAATGTTTCAGCTTTTATGAAACAAATATTGTTTCATATAAAACTGAAACATTTGCATTTTCTTTTATTCATTGCATTGTTCTTTAGAAAAATGGTGTGTACTACATTTTTTGGAGAAATAATGATTTTGCAAATATTAAAATTTTTTTAACTTTTTTTATGTTTTTTACAAATGATATTTTTTTATTTATAATAAGTAAAACATCTGTAATAAAATCATTTCAGTGTGTTTATATATATACATGCACATATACAGTTTTTATTCGATCTGTAGAATTTGCATTGTAATTTACTGATTTTTGTCCACATCTTTTTTTTTCTTATCACATTTTTTATTTTGCTCTGTTACAATTACAATAACCTGTATATATGTATGTACATATATGTACACACTCATACATAAATAAATTTGATTTGTGTGCGTGTATGTACACACACACACACACACACACACACACAGTATGCTTATAATCTTTATTTTTACAGAAAGTAAACGAAGCGGTTCGGCGGGCAGTAAATAGAGAAAGAAGAAAACGTAACACGCGCGCGCGACCAGCATACATGTATGCAATGGCTCCACCATATCCTCTGACAGCATTACCTACACCGACGTACGCGGTGTATGCTCCACCAGCACACGCTCCACCAGTATACGCTCCACCAGTATACGCTCCACCAGCGTACGCTCCACCAGCGTACGCTACACCAGGGTACGCTCCACCAGCGTACGCTACACCAGGGTACGCTACACCAGGGTACGCGCCACCAACAACATATCCGGCAGCAACCACATACCCGGCACCAGCAGCGTACGCGGCACTGGCACCGGTGTATCCACCGCCGGGGCGTTTTTAGAATATATAAATCACTCTCTTGAACTTTTTGGCGACAATAATTTTTTAAATTCTGAATCTTTATTATGATTTTATTATACATAATTAATTATTTTCTCACTATGTATTCATTATAAATTATTTTTTCAATAGTTTAGTTTTATGCGTTTGACTCGATATAATTTTTATTTGTACGAAATTTTTATTTATTTTATATTCTTCAGAAAATATTATATTATAATATTTAATATTAATATTCATTAATTGATAAAATCACTAAATATATGTTATTGTATTACAAAACCTTTGGGGAAAAATAATAAAGAATATTTAAAAAAAACATTTCTACTTTCATTATAAAAGAAACATCAAATCTATATTCTGAATTATATAAATGTTTTACGGTATGTAAACGTCAATCGATCGATTATTTTATGTATTCTGACATTATAAATATGTGCTATCATTTAGTGTGACACGACTGTTCAGTCCGGAAACGAAATAGGACATGTAATGAGCAATAATATTCAAACAATTTTAAAACCACTTTTGATAATTACAATACTTATGTGTCCTAAATAAAAGTGGTCGAATTTCCGACAAGCCGCCGGAAAGCAGGATTTTCTTTACTGTACATATTGTTAATTTGGTCGATTTATTTCTTTCTATTGACACGTATATTAACTTACATAAGCCATTACAATGTCGAATTTTTCATTTTTAGTCTAAATATATTTATTTTGTTAATTATCTCAGGAGTGTATTATAATAAGGTAAGAAATTATATAATAATATATCACTACTTATATATCAATAATAAATAATTTAGATTGTTGGCTTCAATGTTAAATAATCTAGTTTGCTATGCTGCAAAATATTTCTGTAGCAAAAAACACCTTTGCAATAACAATACGCGATTTTCTGTATCTTGATCTAATAAGTACAAATTATTAGCAAGTTTTTCTATTCATTATATATATTCACAATAAATTTTTTTAAATTGAAAATTTATATTTAATTATTTATAGAAATAATATTATGCCAGATGCAAAGTAAGTAAGAATAATCTTTCTGTATCATTGCTGATTTTTTAGTTCATATATAACATATTGGTAATATTTTACATATTATTCATAAAGTAAAAAGTAAAAAATCCATATATATATACAATAGGTATATATATACAATACAATATATATACAATACAAGACGACAAATAAGAAAATTAAATTAAAATAATTTTTTCAAGTTTTTAAATATATTCATTATAATTTCTATTAGGTCACTGAAGGGAATTGCAAAATAAGAACGCGCTTATATTGTAATATGCTAAAATATAATAGTGACAATAAAGACAATTAAAGCCACAATCTCCACTTGATTCCTCTCGACCAATAGAGCCAAACGCGATGTTATTGCGACAATTATGAAGGAAAGAACATTTTGGAAAGGAATTTGAATCCTATGGTTGGGATCTCAAAAATTCCCCCTGTTCCTTCTCTTAACATCCCCTGTAAAGAAATAGGCGAGAAAAATATTGGTCCGAAAGTCGGCTGAATCGGGACAATTAAATTCAAACAATTTTTTCACGTTTATTATATAAATTTAATTATATTTTTTATGAAGTCCCATCAATTGTGATACAAAAAATATTTTATATTGTAGAGGCAAAGGGGGTCGAGGAGAAAAGGATTCAGTAGGAAAGGATAGGATAGGGGCAGAGGGACAGGGGGGAAGGGACCCAGTTATATTGTAAGGTCGCAAAATGGCCAGGTGAGGAAGAAGAGGAGCAGAATTGTATTTAAGGGAAATGTGAGAGGGGAAGAGGAGAAGGGAGGAGAGGAGTTATGATTTTCTGTTATTGTATCATATTGTATATATTGTACATTACAATGTAACAATATGTATGATAATGTTTGATATCAATGATATGTGATAATGTAAATAGGAAAAGAGAGAAGGAGGTTGTAAGGGGTTTGGCGGTCCTCTAAAAACGCCCCGGCAAGCCTTAATTAAGGGGAGTCCGGAATAAACCTGAACTATATGTAAATAATATATTTAATATATTTATAATATATTATAATATAATTAATATATTCTTGCATAATACATTTTTATATTATAATATAATTTATTTATTTAATATATATTTAATATATTATAAATGTTTTATATTTTTGTATCAAGTTTTACATATAAATAAATATTTTTTTAGAAATTAAGTCATCGATCTCTTATTTATTACGTTGCATATATTTAATACAAGACGACAAATAAGATAATTAAATTAGATTAATTTTTTCAAGTTTTTAAATATATTCATTATAATTTCTATTAGGTCAATGAGGGGAATTGCAAAATAAGAACACGCTTATATTGTAATATGCTAAGATATAGTGTGACAATAAAGACAATTAAATTCAAACAATTTTTTCACGTTTTTTATATGAATTTAATTATATTTTCTATGAAGTCTCATCAATTGTGATACAAAAAATATTTTTGTGGTATAAAAAATAACATTGTTGGTATTTTCGATTGCGATATAACTTGTATCGAATTCTCAGATAAGAAAATAATCTCTATATTTATCCGTGACAAAGGCAATTCTGCAAAAGTGATCCTGACACAAAGAGTAAACTTTGTCAGCAGCATGAAAGATGTGAAAGTTGCATCCATAAGTGTATGATTTGTTTTTAACAATAGCCACACTTTTTTTGATTTACAGAGAATTTTGACGAACCAGATTCATCCATTTAACTAGAGGGGGGCATTTTGGGTCTATCTAATGATCGCGGCATTTAACTCATTGCTAATGATTCCACAAACATATATAATCATACTAAAAATGTTATTTTTGCAAGTTAAAAAATTAAAAAAAAAATTGCTTTTGAAATATATAAACAATAAAATTATATATTATTCTTAACCCTTTTAGACTGTCAGCATTTTTTCATTAAAATTGAGGTTTTTTTTCCTCAAAATTTATCTATATAAGTAACATACACATTGTACACAATTTCGAAGATTTGCATCGAGTTACAAAAGTGACTTTCCCAGCAGTCTAAGGGTTAATACAATTAAGAATTAATAATACTATTATATGTAATTAATATATTTAATATATTATAAGTGTTTTATATTTTTGTATCAATTTTTACATATAAATAAATATTTTTTAGAAATTAAGTCATCGATCTCTTATTTATTACGTTGCATATACCTAATACAAGACGACAAATAAGAAAATTAAATTAGAATAATTTTTTCAAGTTTTTAAATATATTCATTATAATTTCTATTAGGTCACTGAAGGGAATTGCAAAATAAGAACGCGCTTATATTGTAATATGCTAAAATATAATAGTGACAATAAAGACAATTAAATTCAAACAATTTTTTCACGTTTATTATATGAATTTAATTATATTTTCTATGAAGTCCCATCAATTGTAATACAAAAAATATTTTATATTGTAAGCAGAATTTCGGCGACGCAGGATGCACGATCACCCGATACCTCTTTTTGAGTTTTTTATTTTATATTATTTTATATATAATTTATATCTCGTAATTTGATTTTACTCTGAAAAAAATGTATTGAATTCGAATAAGTATTTATTTCGCAATACTGCCAAATAAATCATTTATTTGAAACTAATAATATTGATTTGACGCAAAAAAATATTTATTGGTAATAAATTTATTAGGCAGTATTGAAATAAAAATATTTATTAGTTTAATAATTTTTTTTTCAGTGTACAATATTTGAAGAGTTAGAAAATCTCGTAATTACATCTATATGTCAAACATGTTATGTCAAATTCAGAAGAGCAATATAAAAATCAGATTTCAAAGCACACAAGAATAAAGACACATCTTTGACGGTGAAACTTTTTTCCCATCTATGATTTTTCCCTCGGCAGGGAAGCAAATTGCTTGAATATATATTAGTTTCCCTCTGCGTGAATTCTTTGGCATGTTTGCCGACACACTTCGTGGTCCTGTAAAAACGACTTAATTAAGAAAAGGATAGATCACAAGATGCGAAAACCGATCCATCTTGTCCACACTGATTTACCTCTTTTTTCGTTTTCTTTTTAGGGATTAAAAAACAGTATTGTATTATGTCGAACAAAATAAAAATAGAAATATTTTCTATTCAATATTTTTTTCTTAAGAAGATGTTAACAGTGCGTATTTTCTGTCTAAAATCGATCTTTTTTTCTCTAATTTATTCTTTTCTCGAATTCGTTTCTTTCTTCTTTTTGCAATCTTTTTACAATATACGGTACATATATACAGGGTCGATCTACAGTTTTGTGGCCCTTAAGCTATATGATCTTAAAGAGGCCCCATGTTTTTTACAAGCATCTCCCTTCTTCCTCTTTGCAGTTGTAAAAAAAACAGGACGCGCGTTGCGAATAATAATATGCAAATGTATTTTTTTATATATTTTTATATCTATTTATACAACTATTCTTGCGAAGGAATTAACGTATCATTTCCATAGTTACAAAATAAACAACTTTCGATATTTTAATTAAAATAGGAAAACTATAATTTCTTTTTGGCTGACCGCGAAACTATTGTAATAAATTTTTTTATGATATATGAATAAAAACCATAATTGGTAAAAAATAGAAAAATATTCCATGACAAAATACATTCTGATTACAATAAAAGGATTACAAATGAAATTTCTTGTATAGCTAACACGTAAAACTAGCGTTTATTTTAGATTGTAAAATTCATTTCAATTCTATTTAGTTATTTAATTAACTGCATTATTTAATGTATTGAAAAATTTAGGAATCTTGGAAGAAGACAGAATTTATTTCATCGAAATTTTGCAAATGGAAAGCTAAAAAGGTTGCTTTTTGTTTTAAATTAAAAAATTTTATATCTCATTGAATTATCAATATTTTATGAAGATTTTGGCTTTCGAAAAGCTGCACTGAAAAAATAAGTTATTGAGTTTGAATAAGTATTTATTTCGATATTGCCGAATAAATCATTTATTTGAAACTAATAATATTGATTTGAATTGAAAAATATTTATTTTATGTAACAAAATTCTTTTTTCAAAACAAATAAATATTTGTCTCATATAAAAAATTTATTTTACGACAGTAAAACAAATATTTATTAATGTAATAATTTTTTTTCAGTGCAGATAATTAATTAAGCAATAAGATATATAATTATTAATTTTGTTAAGAAAGAATAATTCTTATTAGTCGAACAATTATTCTAATATATCTAAAGAGAATATTCTCTAAAGAATTTTATTTATGTTTCGAAGAAGACTTGCTTTCTAAAGAATAACAATATATATATATATATATATATATATATATATAGGGTGTCTCAAAATTAATAGAGAGTAAACCTTTTAATGGCAGATTCCTGGGATCATTTAGATATGATTTTTCCTCAGCGAAAATGTCGAGAGGCCATCATTTCTTGCATGTCCATGCCCAATTTTTGTCATCATGTAATTATAGCTTGTAATTAAGCCTCAAATTAAAATTCTATTAAAGTAAACTCTACATGAAATTGATAAAAGAATGTCAGGGTATCTAAGTGGTCAGGGAAATCTAGAAAACCGGGCATTATCAAGGAATTTTATAAATCTGGAATTGGCGGGGAAAAGAAATTTTTTATTAAATAAATATAAATTATATATAATTATAATTTTATTAAATAAATATAAAAAATATAACAAGGATTTCATGATTTAACATTTAATTGATTTATTATAAAGATATATGCAAATTATATATTTGGAAAAAATAATACTAAAAAGTCAGGGAAAAAATTAATTTCTGGTCTTGGAAAATCTGAAAAAGTTAGGAAATTTTTTTTATTGAGTCTGCTGGGCATCCTGAATGTGATTTTGTTAATATTTCATTTCCACAAGGTTTAGTTTGCGAAAAATCCCTTACTTTCAATCGCTGAAAGATTATTGCTGCTTCATTTTTGTATTAGATTTTTAAAAAGTCTGTTTTACGTTTAAAACACGTTTGTACAAGTATTGTATGGAGGCACCCTGTATATATTTAAGAAGGACATATGTTGAAATTTTATCTTCTTATTCCTTGCATAATAAAGGAAGTATTTGGAGTAAATATTAAACATTTAAGAATAATAATTATTTTGAAATAAATACAATCGATAATTCTGATATAAAAATTGGGTATAAAGGACTAGTAAGGCCTAATAAACTAGTAAGAACTCTTTATATCTGAATTTTTGTTATTATTTATATATCAGAATTTTTTGATTTTATTATTTTTATATAATTCCTATTCCTAATATTTAATATTTTCTCTATTGTATGTAGGGCTTTACAGTTGTAAATATTTCTTTCAGAATGGCACTAAATATAACAAAAAAATAGGGAAAAAGAAATAGTGAAATAGAAATGTAAATGATTATTTTTTCTATTTAAGAACAAAGCATTTAGGTATAGAAATTTTTTTATATACTGATTATAAAATCATATATTATAAATTTATTGTATTCTTTGTTTTTATTATCGTTAATTTGAAAATACAAACGGATTCAACATTGATGAAATGCCTATTAATGTTAATCAAAGATATGCCTTTATAAATTTACTATTCGACATTTAAAAAATATAATGTTTATTTATAATTCTAAATTAATACCTAATCAAAACATCACATACCAATGCTCAAGCTCGTATGACAATAAAAACAATGATAAATTATTAAATTAAGGCCATGTGTAACGAGCAATACGATATTATTTTATTATTGAGAAGAAAATTCTTAATTTGAAATAATAATTGTACAAACGTTTCGAGCTCTACTTGCTCCTCTTCAGTGCGCAAAAAAATAGTGATAATAAATAACGATAATAAATAAATACATAAAATTCTAATAAAAAATCCGCAATACATAGTCAATATAAGTTATATAGTTGAGTCATAGTTAAAACGCAAAATATATTTACAATGAATTGAGACCATTAAAATAGTTCAACAAAGTAAGAACCCAATTAGAAGCAGAATGATTCGTCCGGTTATTCATAAAATATATTAGAATTATTAATAAAAACTTGGAGTGACACTTATACATTACTCCAAATGAACCACTTATCGTTATTTGACGAAAGTCCCTCGATCTGGCAATGATTATGTTCATCCTCTCCAAATTATTTGATATTTGTTAACTGAATTTAAAGAATTTATTCAATTGTAAAATAGGATTCCACTAATGTGTATGTGAAAAAAAGATTAAAAATTATAAATTAAACTAACTACTAAAATATTGAACCTTTATGCTTACAAATTGTTCCGAATAACTTGAGATGACGATGCTTCTAATTGTTGTTGGTCTTATTGTTAGTACTTGACTGTTGTCTAGTCTTTTAAAAAGTCGAATAAATAGGTGTCAGATCTCACAAAATAAACATTTACATAAGTCTAAAAATTCGATATTTCTTCGAGAATGTCGAAATACGCGTTGTTAAGCAATTCGGTGTCTGTGTTATTATTTATACCATGCCTTTGTTCCTTGATGTGTATCATTTCCGAGATAAGTCTTTTATAATAATTAGATTCAATATCAAGTATTTTAACGTTATCCCAATCAAAAGCATGTTTTTTATCCATAATATGTTCAGAGACCACAGAATGCTTGGAGGAATCAAATTTAATATTATTCATATGCTCTTTTAGTCTAGTGCGTAATTTTCTTTTGGTTTGCCCAACATACGAAGCTTCACAATCCTTACAATTAATTTTGTAGACAACATTATTATTATTGTTATGCACGTTTTTGTCCTTGTGGACTTTAATTAATTTGTTAAGATTATTTAAACAACGGTATCCTACTCTGAAATCTGATTTTTTTATTGTCGATGCTATTGTCTCAGAAATGTTATTAATGTATGGAATGGACGAAAAATTTTTTCTTGCTATTATCTTCTGCAATTTCTTTTTTTTCTATTGTTGTTAAACTTACCATTGTTTTAAACTCTTATTTTCTTATTTCATTCTTTAAAGATTAAATGAATAGGGTAACCGTTGTCCAATAATATTTTAATACACAATTCTAAATTTTTCTTATGATATATGGGATGAGATAATAACAATGCCCTATTAATAAGATTATAAATTACTCCTATTTTATGGCACATAGGGTGACTCGATAAAAAAGATAGTACTCTACCTGAACATGTCTTTTTTTGAAACCAATCTAAGTGTATGATGTTGTCTATTATTTTAATGTTTAAATCTAGAAAATTTATGCTTCTATTAATTTCGTATTCAATCGTAAATTGTAGTCGTTGATTGTAACTATTAAACTTATTCAATACGCTATCAATTTTATTCTTTGGTGCCACCATAATAATGTCGTCTACATATCTATAATATATTCCAATACCGATGTCCAATTCATTAATTATTGATTCTTCAAGATCTTGCATAACAATATTAGCAATTATTGGCGATAACGGGGAACCCATAGGTGTGCCATAAACTTGCTTGTATACAATGTCATGGAATGTGAAGTATGTTGACGACAATATAAATTTAACCATAGAAATGAATTCATTTTTTGGAATTAATGTATGTGTATTGATATAATTCCATCTATTACTCACACTTTCTATTGCAAGATCTATCGGAATGTTAGTGAATAGTGAAACCACGTCTAATGATATTAGAATATCTTCCGCACCAATTTTCTTACCCGCTAGCTTGCTGTAAAGTTCAAAACTATTATTTACATTACTTTTTCCCGTAGGAATACTATTTGAAATGATTTTATGTAAAAATGTGGCTATCGAGTAAAGCGTGGTATTAATCGATGACACAATTACTCTAAATGGAGTATTCTCCTTGTGTATTTTTGGGAGACCATAACATTTTGGAAGAAGGGAGTCGCTGGAACGTAGTGAGTAATATTCTTTATTAGAAATGTACCCTTTTTTTTGCCATTTCTTAAGAATATCGTTTAGTTCCTTTTCTATTTTGGAGGATGGGTTCTTTTTTATGATAGAATAGGTGCTATTGTCTTCAAGTAAACCTTCCATCTTATTCGTGTAATATTCTTTTGTCATCGCGACTGTTACGTTGCCCTTATCAGCCCTTGTAAAAAGAATATCCGGATTATCATGGCAAAACCTCCTTGTATATTTATACATACTAATCAAATCTTCATGAGTTGAATTAAACTTAGTTTTGCCGTGTAAAAAATAGGAAAGTTGTGGAACCAGATTGTTACGTAATGTATTTAAATTTTTCATGTTAGAACTAGTGGAATTCCCTTCTATATCTTTGATAAACTCGTGTATGGCCAACTTTTTGTCATTCTTAAACGGCAGGCCGAATTTACTTCCAAATTGTAATAGATTAGTGACATTGGTAGGAATTATTGTGTCAGTCAAATTAATAAACCATTTTTCGTAAGTACTGGTTAGAGGATTAATATGTTTGTCTCTGAATTTATTAGGATATATGACAATGTCTTTGTTTATATTATTGTTTACTGAAATTGTTGATTGTGGAATGTCTATTTTGTTGATGGAATAACTAAGTTTAATCGGTTTGATATTTCTCAGATATTCGTCTTGTTTCTTTTTAATTAGCCAATTAAATTTGTTATTATGTTTGTTATGTAGTCTGTTATGAAACATGTCAAATGAGATGAAATGATGTCTTAAAATTTCGTTCCATATGTGTACTGGCAGTTTGTTAGCCACATATCTTGAAATATTGTAAAGTTTACCATGTAATAAATTAATTAATCTATATAAATCTCTGATTTCAATATTTAAAATTTGTTTTTTGAATCTGTACAGCAAGCTATCAAGCCTTTTTTTCGATCTAAAGTGATGCAAACAAAATTGATTCCTACAATACGACGTCAAGTGGTTAGGTAAGACATCAAAATTTTTACAATGTTTTAAAAAATTCAACTTTGATCTAGCTTTGATTATTTGATAATTTAAATCAATTCATTGCTTTAACCTCCATGTTATTTCTCCCCCAAATGAATTATATAAGAACTTAAAATTGAAACGATGAAATCTAAACGGAATATTAGTATAACGCATTTTCAGGCCAGCGTAAAAAGCAATGCTAAATTAATACCTAATCAAAACATCACATACCAATGCTCAAGCTCGTATGACAATAAAAACAATGATAAATTATTAAATTAAGGCCATGTGTAACGAGCAATACGATATTATTTTATTATTGAGAAGAAAATTCTTAATTTGAAATAATAATTATACAAACGTTTCGAGCTCTACTTGCTCCTCTTCAGTGCGCAAAAAAATAGTGATAATAAATAACGATAATAAATAAATACATAAAATTCTAATAAAAAATCCGCAATACATAGTCAATATAAGTTATATAGTTGAGTCATAGTTAAAACGCAAAATATATTTACAATGAATTGAGACCATTAAAATAGTTCAACAAAGTAAGAACCCAATTAGAAGCAGAATGATTCGTCCGGTTATTCATAAAATATATTAGAATTATTAATAAAAACTTGGAGTGACACTTATACATTACTCCAAATGAACCACTTATCGTTATTTGACGAAAGTCCCTCGATCTGGCAATGATTATGTTCATCCTCTCCAAATTATTTGATATTTGTTAACTGAATTTAAAGAATTTATTCAATTGTAAAATAGGATTCCACTAATGTGTATGTGAAAAAAAGATTAAAAATTATAAATTAAACTAACTACTAAAATATTGAACCTTTATGCTTACAAATTGTTCCGAATAACTTGAGATGACGATGCTTCTAATTGTTGTTGGTCTTATTGTTAGTACTTGACTGTTGTCTAGTCTTTTAAAAAGTCGAATAAATAGGTGTCAGATCTCACAAAATAAACATTTACATAAGTCTAAAAATTCGATATTTCTTCGAGAATGTCGAAATACGCGTTGTTAAGCAATTCGGTGTCTGTGTTATTATTTATACCATGCCTTTGTTCCTTGATGTGTATCATTTCCGAGATAAGTCTTTTATAATAATTAGATTCAATATCAAGTATTTTAACGTTATCCCAATCAAAAGCATGTTTTTTATCCATAATATGTTCAGAGACCACAGAATGCTTGGAGGAATCAAATTTAATATTATTCATATGTTCTTTTAGTCTAGTGCGTAATTTTCTTTATTTATAATTATTTGTAATAACAATTTTGTTTATAACTCAAGTCATAAAAAATACAGCATTTAGAAAAATTTATTCAGTTTGAGATAAAAAGATTCGCTGGCATATCTTAACTTTAACTAGTAAAAACTCGATCACTTCAACCGTTTATTGAGTACCGAATCTATAATATAGATTCTCTCAATTGTTCACGTAAAAATACACGGTGCCTCGTTTTTACATAAGGGGTTGTTTGGTCTCTTGATTTTTGAAAATTTTATTTGCAATGATTTTTCTTTCGTTCGTAATTATACAATTTTTAAAAGTTATATGCTAAACAATTGATCGAAGATGAAATTTTATCAATTTTTATTATAGCTCAAATGTTTGCAGTTGTATTTTATGATTTGTTTTCAATTTTTTTTGTGAATGTACCGTTTAAATCATAAAATGAATCAAGTTTATAAATATTTTGTGCTTTATTCTGAAATAGAACAATGTCATTTATTTATATATTGCGTTTTTATATTTCCTCTTTCTTTTCTCTTAAATTTCTAATATATTAATATTTTTGTCATCAAAATATTGACATATCAGATAAAAATGTATCATGCATAATTAAAATCACAAGGAAATTGTAAAACTGTAAGAAAACTTTGCTGACGAATCCGAATCGATAATACAGGACGTGAAAAAGTTCCGGACCTCTTGAATGACTCAGCATGTAAAAATCAAAGTAATTCGAAAATGAATTCTTCTATTGTCAAGCGCATTTCATTGTCCGAAAGTTCCTATTTGGTATCTGTCACTTTCACAAATCTTTAAGCTAAGCAGAAAAATGTTAAGAACACATGTTCGAGAGACACTCTATGGTTAAAGGATACCCACGAATATTTTCTGTAACTAGGAAAATTTTTTTTATTCTGAGTTTTTTTTTGTTATATATTCGTTTATGGTTAGTTTTTTTTTTAATTTTGACTGGACTTTTTTTTACTTGATCCTCTGCTGCGCGAATTTTAAGAGACATTCTTGCTTGCATTCTTGGTTTAATCGTTAGATTAATCTTCTAAAAAATGCAGTAGCAGGAGTCTGGTTCTTAAAGAGAGAGAGAAGCTTTATTGTCTTCTTAATCTCTCTGGAAATTATTAGTATTCGTTTCACAAAGCATCTAAAACTTTTTTAATTTTATTGTTTGATGTGATTTTGAAGAAAAAGGGATTTGAAAGATCAGATCTCTCAGAATTTTTTCGTAATATTAAAGCAAATATTTTATGCAGCAATTAAATAAATTACGATTGTTTCTGTTCGACTCGCGCAAAGATACACGTTGCTTCGCTTCTATGTAAACTATAGGCGCGAGACACTATACGGAGAGAATTTTCTCTTAGAATTTACCCTGAAAATTATAGTAATCATGGACAATATGGAAGAATTTTATAAAGATTTTCTCTGATTAACACTTATCACAATAAAAAACATTAATATGTACATAATAAATTTTAGTATGTACATAGTAAATTTTACTATGTATGTACATATAGTAAAATCCATCGAACATATTTTATATTTTATTGTGGTAGATATTACTATTTTTATTGTGGTAAATATTAATCAGAGAAATTCTTATAAAATTCTTCCAATATCATGTTGTCCATAATTACCATGATTTTCAGGGTAAATTCGAAGAGAAAATTCTTTCTATGTACCGTTTTTGGATATAGATTGATTATATTCTGCTACATTAGATCATCGCTTTTTTTATCGAGTTTCTATTTTTTTAATTTTTTTATATATTTTTTATTGAAAATTTAATTTTCTATATAAGTATTATTGGCCAAAAAATATGTTTTCTCTTGTATACCTATATTCTATAGTTTTCTTTCTGTACCTATTTTCTAAAATTAAAAAAAAAACTATTATTTACATTTCAATTTCACGGTCTTTTTTTCAATTTTCTTAGATATTATTTGATTTAATGCCATTTCGAATGAAATTTTTACCACTGTGACCACACAACAGAGAAAATATTAAATAAGAATAGGAGTTATTTTAAAATAATAACTTTTCCGTAGAAGAGCATTGTGAATATTTTAGACATAATGGTATTATTTTTGTTACACTAGAACGCAGGTTTTTAAATTAATTAATAATTCTTGCATTTGACTTGTTATAAATGTGTGCTTTATCAATTTGAGAGAAATTGCTTTCTGTCGAAGTAAAAACTGTTAGAGCCTAACTTTTAGCTATAATAATTTTTCGATTACTCGAGAAAGGTCTATTCTCTGTTGTATCTTTGCTTTTAATCGCAATGCATTTGCTATTTAATGCTCGTATATGTGATCGCAATTTAAAAGAAGAAGAGGAAAGAATACTCTTTGTTTCTTATCTCTTTAATCTTTTTTTCATCATTACATAGTTGAAAAATTTCTATTAAAAACAGATATCATATGTCTCAAACAGTCCACAGAAATTTTTGTGTTAATTTAACATAATACGGATATATTAAATGGAGACACAAATACTGTGTTAATATTTTAACATAAAATAAATGCAAAATTTCAAGTAATTTAAAATAAATTTGATGTAAATTTAACAACTTTAATGTAGAAATTAATTAAAAATATATTGATTTTAGATTTTATCATCCTTTTTTCTGTAAATTTTAACAGATAAATCTTGTCACTAATAAAGCAGAACATATTTATTGTGTAAAATTAAAAATAGATGTGTTATTTTTACATCTTTTTCCAGTTGTTTCAATAATTTAACATTTAAGTTCAATTAACACATGAATGTATTAAATATTTAAGAAAAAATTTTAAAAGGGACCGTTTTTAACAAGAAAACACAAATTTTCTTACTGTGTATTTGACAAATAGCACAAATAGCTATATAATAAAAAATGGAAAAAGAATATTATTGGCATAATTTAATTTGGATTACGCTACGATAAAATCCAACAATTTTCTCTCAACGTTTCGACTTTCCAGCCGGAAAAAAATCTATTATGCTTACTCATCTATTCTTTATTGCGTGTAAACTCGCATATATTTAAATAAGATATTCTTATTGAAGAGAAACTACCAGAGCCACCGATATGCTGCGATTTGTCAATACCGGATATTAAAAATGTTTGCGTTGCTTTTTCTGATGTTCTTTGATGAAGAACAGTCGTCTCTGTGAAATCTACATCACCCCATTTTCCGAATTTCGATAAATGACGACTAAAGTTCTGATTATTCTTTTTAAAAATTTTAGAATTTTCTCCAAAAATGAAATATAAAAATTATAATAAATTTTTTGTGTAGCTAGAACACAAAATTTATAATTAGTATTAATATATTTCTCTTCGGATTTCTATTCTTTGTAGTTAATTAACAGATGTTTTTAAACGTATTAAAAAATTTAGGAATCTTTGGAGAAAGAGAAAATTATTTTATTGATTGTATCGAAATGTTGAAAATAGAATGCTAACAATAAGAGATGATTCTGCCTTCATTGTGAATCCATAATAGAAATTTTTTCTATATATTTTCTTTGAAAATGAAAACTTTGGTCTTCGAAATGCTTAATAAAATAATAAATCAAGCAGTAAGACGAAACCTACATTTGTTAACAAAATAATAGCAGAATTATAGTTTTTTTATTTATAATTATATTATTTTATTTATTTATTTATTTAATTTATCATATATTATTCTATTTATTTATAATTCTTGCTCTCAGGCTTAGGATGGCTTCCGGATTACAAATTTCTTTTCAAGTCGAAATTAACATTAGACATTTAAACATTCTAAAACATTAAAAACTACAATCTACAATCTAAAATCTTAAATCTAACATTACGAATTAATACAATTAATATAATATATGATATAATCCAATATAATACATTAGCTCTATTAATACAGTATCTTTTATTCTAAATCTAAAGAAAACTTTAAATAAAACAAGTCTTTTAAAATATTATAATACAAAAATACAAAAATCAACGATTTTCTATTTTCTATTGATAAAATAATTGATCTTTAATCCTTTTTCGAAAATCTATGGTCTTTGAGAAAGGAAGAAGTGGAAAAAGAAAAAGAACGTGGAAGTGGGGAGAAGAAGATATAGAAGAGGTAAAGGAGATGAAATACCTAGGCTATATAATGCAATAGAATGGAGGATCGGAAAAACACATAATAGAGAGGAGAGAACCTGGAAATGCATTTTAATTTTTAGATCTCATTTTTTTTTCGTTGCTTCTAAATATTCAGCTAAAAGAGTCAGCAGAGACTATTCGAGTAAAAAATATTTAATCTTACTTCATAAATAATACAATATATTTTGTATTTACGGAATCCAAAATGTGTTGCGCATAAGTTGTTTATACACGAAGAGAATTTTTTTCTTAGAATTTACCCTAAAAATCATGGAAATTGTGAGATGAAATTTTATAAGAGTTTCTCTGATTAAATATTTATCACAATAAAAAAATTTTAATATATTATTGCGGTAGATATTAATCAGAGAAACTCTTATAAAATGCTCCAAATATATTATTTCACAATTATCATGATTTTTAAGGTAAATTTTAAGAAAAAATTTTCTCTGTGTAGACTTTCAAAGTTCAAATATAATATAATACTTATAAAAAGATAATTTCCCGCAACTTTGACGGTATTTCTCTAGTTTTGTAAGAATTCTATACTTGAAAACATTTTTTTAAAGAGTTCTATTTATTATTATTTAAATATATAATTTTTATTGTGAAAATTATTAAAAATATGTAATTTTTATTAAATTATAATTCTTGACAATTACGGCCAACATGACATTTGATGAAAATATGTCGCGTATTAGATTTCCCGCAATTTTAACAGTTCTCTATAGTTCTATAGAAACATTTTTTCAGAGAGTTTTTACCATGCTAATTTATACGTATTTATTGAAATTTCGACCTAACTGGCCAGTACAATTTAATTTAAAACACTACGTTTCGACCCTTAGGTACGGGTCCTTTTCAAGTGTCTGACGATCCGTGTAAAAAAGCTGTCCTTCTGAATGAACACCATCTTTTGGTGCTAATTTATGGTTAGTATTTTTTCGAAATTCGTCGTGCGAACTTGACGCAATAAACAGTAGGAACATTTTTTGTAATAAAACTTATATATATATTTTTACAGAATATATCTTCTAATTTGGTTTCAAAATAAGATTATTAGTGGCAAAAGAATAGATAAATTCGACACGCGTTTCTTTAGTTTACGGTAATGGTTTTATGACACTCCACACGCATATAAAAATTGAAAAACACAATAGGTGACAGGAAAATTTATGTACTTTTCAAAAAAATTTAACTGCTATATCTGTTTTAAAGGAAGAACCGTTATTCGCTAAAGAATAGAAAAACTCGACATAAATTTTTTTACTCTATATGGATTGAAACTGCAAGAATGTTATTTATTTCTTACGTTATTTCTAATATTTTTATTTGACAAATGAAAAATAATAAAGGATAGAAAATGAACATTTCGAAAAATTAAAATTTTAATTATGCTATGATAAAATTCAATGAATTTCTCTGAATGTTTTTATTTCGATTTTAATAAATCTATTTTTTTATAAATTTATTAAGGAAGCAAGAATTTTATTATTTGAAAAATATTTGGGGTTTAATTGGAAGATTTTTTGCGACATCCCTTTTCTCGTAAGTAAAAATTGCAATTTTTAAACAATATCTTTCTCTTTCTCTTCGTTATTTCAAATGACACTCTTTAAAATCAATTACGAATTTTTTGTGGATTATCCAGGAATAACATTTTTTTCACTATTTAAAAATGTAATTTAATAAAGATCCACTTTATTATATTAAGCCGAAAACGGAAGAAAGCGCGAAACTGTCACATTGTCGTTTTGTTATTGGATTTTCATGGATCTAAATGATCTGCCTGGTGTCAGAATTTTACCAACAACCGATTAATGAATTTATTATCAGACTTGTTATTTATACGATCTATGGTGCATAATATTAATTGAAATTTACAAAAAAACGGTGCTTTAAACGTTAAAATGACTGAACGCAGAATGTTTGAAAATTTAAAATTTTAAATAAAATTACAATTCTTGTCTAATAAATATGGATTTATTTATTTTCTTATTTGCAAGAATAATGATATAATAACATTATTGATTTTATTAGGGTCTACAAATAATAACATGAAATTAATCACAGTTTTATTGAAAACATTTCATTGTGCTTATCGCAATTCATAATATTGATCGTACACTGAAAAAAATATTTGTGTAAAATTACATGTTTATGCTGGGTTTTTTTTCCGACTCAGAATAATTATGCAATATTGTTACTCGTATGGAAGATTACAGATTATATGTAATTTTATATGAAATACATTCTTATGTATTTTTAAGATTAAAAATGTTTCACCGAATATAGAATTACACATTGGAAATTCTATAGTAATGCATAAATGCTATAAAATAACGTTATAAATAAAATGTATAAATACTTTCAAAATAAAGTTGTAATAAAGTAAAAATAGTAAATTTAAAATGCTATATGATTTTTACATAAAAGTAATAATTTTACCTATATTTTACATGTACTTTTACTTTAAAATATATGGGAAAAAAATTACAGTGATAGTCAAGTAATTTTTCCAGTTCTGAACAAATAATTTCCATATTAAAATACATGGATTTATTTCAGTGTATGTATCACATACATTACATTAATTTTATCATATACTTACATTATAGTATTACTGAACTTGAAGTATAAATCATTTATGATATTACCGATCAAAGGACAATTTGTTGTTGTATAATATTATATTAATAAAAAATAATATTTTTTTATATGATACTTTTAATACTTTTCAATAAAGTACTTCAAATTATTAAAATATTTTAAGGGAAGTAAGATAAAATTAGAAACGTATATAAAAATAGAACTATTTCGAAACGCATTGTGCTAAAAAAAACTTGAAAATTTTTGACATGCTTTTTTAATGATTTTCACTTTATACGTTAAATTTGTTTAATTAATTGCTTTTTATAGATTATATACATGTATATATATATAATATTGTGTGCTTTATACTTTATTGATTCTGGTTAAGTATACTGTCATCAGGTAAAGCATCAAAGTTTAATGCTATTTCCATAAACTCGTTAGTTGAAAACATTGTAAAAATGATTTAATGTCATAAAGTAAAACTAATTTTATCGCTTATAGCGTGAAATAATGCTCTAAATAAAAAAGTGCATTATTTTTCCATTAATGTAATAAAGCGATTTAAAATAACTTAGGTTACTACAAAGTGTAATGTATAAAAGATATGTAAAAAATATATATTTTAATATCGCTGTTTTTTTTATAATAAAATAAGTTATTTTTCTTAAAGACAAAATCTTGTATGAAAAAAATTTTACTTAATATTTTTGGCTTATTTTTTTTTTAAATCTTGTCGATGTTTGCACTGTAAAAAAATGTGTTAACTTGACTAAACCTTTCAACTAAATCATTAGTTTATTAATTGAACATATATTAGTATTTAAGTCAAATATATGTTTTGTTAGATTTAATTGAAATATTTTATGTTGAATTAACAAAATAATATTTAGTTGAAAGGTTTAGCCAAGTTGACAATTTTTTTTACAGTGTAGCAAAATGACATTATTTAATAATGAAGCATCATACGCTTAATACGAATCTAAAAAGTATCACGGAAGGTTTTGAAATCATTGGCACAAGTATACAAAGGGGAGATTTTATATCGTTGAATTCCAATCCCATGAAATATTTACAAGAGGTGAAGGGGAAGGCATTTGAGCATGACGATGGTTTTCTGAACTTTACTCCCATGCATTTGAGCACTGAACGAAGCACATGATCGACTTGTAAATCCTTAACGTAAATTAGAGTCTTATGTCTCGCAGTCAATTGTCGAATAAATTGCAAAATTTATGTTTCTGCAATCATTAATCACGTTTTTTTTTGAAACTAAAATATATCTTCGTCAGGAATTTGTTTTCTAATATAGACACAGTGTTTGCCGTTATCTAAATAAAATTATATAGACGATCATCTAAATAAAACTTTGGCGGCATCTTATTTTTATATAGATAATAAAAATATGTATTATATCAATGAAAATATGAATACATATATTTTTACATTTTTTTTATAATTTATATTTTTCTGATAACTGTGTTTACACAAGCAGTCTAGAAAATTATCCTGATGAATCGCCTTATAATTTTATCTTTTATCTAAATGTATTTAAAACAAAATTATTTTTATCTTATTTAAGATAAATTTACATATTTTTATCTCATTTTTATCTAGCTAATTTTAAAAGCATGTAAGCACAACATATAATATATATATATATATATATATATATATATATATGTATATATATATATATTTATTTATTTATTTATTTTATTATGAAATGGACACTTTTGTTTCCATGCACTTTACAAATTAATATTGTTAAACATTTGTTTGTGTTTTTGCATTAAATTACTCATATTTTTATATTTTTCACTCGTATTTTATGATCCGATGATTAGTCAGTTTTGATTAGTTGATTGAAAGGAAGTCGCAGCATGAAATGTGAAACTCGGTAAAAAATTGACATCGCAAGTTTCAATGATCACAAATATTATAGTAATCCTAATGTTTTGGAAACAGAGATTTATTTTTGTTTTTACGTAATCGTTGGAATAGACAGCATTTACATGTCGTAAACTATACCTATACGTTCGCAAATCAATATTTTTTCACGGAAAAATAGATAAATATTCACGTTTTGGGAAGTATCGCTATGTGTTTCTGCCTTCAAAAATTATGAAACTAAAAATATTGTATATTTTATAATTAAATATCGTCAAAGACAGAGATATACCTACATCAAAACGCAGGAACCATTATGATATAAAATGTTAGAATAAAAGCATTCTTTGAAATTCTATGAAAATAATCTTTACTAAATTATTTTTTGGGCGACAAATAATTTTTAGGGACAGGAAAAAATCCGAAATTGCATATTTTTTTTTTATTCTTTTCAAAAATCTCTTATGGAAAATATTACTTTTGCAATTAAATTTTTCAAGGTTTTAGTTTTTAATGTAAAAAATCAACTTTTCTTGTCCCTGAAAATGATTTGTCGTGTAAAAATAATTTAGCAAAGATTATTTTCACGAAAAATTCTTTTATTCTGAAATAAATAAATAAACGAATGAAATAAATAAATAAATTACAAAATTACGAATTTTTATATTCTATTAGAACGATATGTATATTTGTTTCAATTAATTAAATCGAAAACGCAGGCGAAATATGCTGTTACGGCCGACTCTGCGGAGCTGTAATCGCTATGCATGATTTTTCGCTAGACTTGGGGAAAAAAATTCTTTTGTTTACAAACTGCCGAATCCGAATTTTGTAAGGTGGAGCTTAGGCGGTGTGCCGTCGTGGATAGGTGCAAGTTTTTCGCATCAGTTGTTAGTTTAGTAGCGGGGGTGACAATAGCGAAGGACTATAGTGGGAGATGTAGCATATTCTTTTGGAGACATAGGTCCGACGCTACAGGTCCGACGAACAGTTTTCAACAGTTCTTAAAGAGGCAAATATCTTGCAAGTATCAGGTCTCTGAGTATCATTTCTTCTCTGGTCTGTGATCGTTCTCAGATATACGTGTCTTCAGTAAATAGTGAAGATAGTAACGAGTGGCCAGAGTTACGAATTAACAGTAAGTTTTCTTTGCATATCATATTCAAAGTGGACTGGCACGTGCTTCATGTGAAAATCATCGACGGATTTAATCGACGGCTACTTGGTTCGTACCCCTCAACCACCCCATATATTTCTTGAGAGATTTGTTGAAAAAAAATTGTGGCTGTCATATACGGTAAAATTTGAAACAGTAATGTTTGAAACGTTCCTTGAAAGTTGTTACATTTTCACACGGGAAGCTGGTGTCTTTGAAGTATCAGAAAGAGTTCTTCAGTGATCTGCACTCATCTGCAAAGACGAATTGCTTACAGAGTTTGAATACTGAATACTGAGTTCTGAATATTAACTTTTATAGAGGACGGGCGTATTTTTTCGTAAACTTTTGTAATTTGAAGTAAGAATTTTTATATCTATATTATAGTGTTGTACTATGAAAAATAAGTGACTCTTAGTATTGAGTGCTGAGTACTTTGCGCGATACGTAACTTTGTTTTTTATTACAAAATACACTGAGAGAAAACAATAGTTGCAATTACCATAATTTAACTATAATTTTAAGTGAGTTAAGGGGACAAGAATATTTTTAAAGTTATTTTAACATTACAAATTATAGTTAACTCAGTTTTAAATTATTGTTGTCATAACTGTAGCATATGTTAATGCAGAAGTAATGCAAAAAAAAGTTTCTATTAATCTATTCTATAAAGAAAAATTTTACCATATATTGTAGTAAGTCATAATATTTAATATAACTATATAAATATATAATTAATTCTACAATGCTTGTGGTTCTGACAATTTTAATTTATAATGTTTGCTCAACTATAAAAAAAGTTTCTATTAATATATTCTATTTAGAAAAGTTTTACCATATTAATAGCTATATTAATTTTATTAGAATTGTTTAATACTACTATGTTGAATATAAAATACTAACCATATAAAATGGTATTTTATTAATGTAATTTTATAGTAAATTTTACATACATTATATATAGTAATTTTATTATAAAAATAATGTGAGGAAGCATGTAAATATAAAATAGTTATTTTTTAAAAATAAGTATTTATTTTAGATTAACACAAAATATTTTACATATTATTTTGCGCATACACATATATTTTTTATTATATTTTTTATATAGCAAATCTAAACTTAAAACTAAATTATATTAATTATATATATTAATATACACTAAAAAGTATGAACTGCATAGAGTAAAATAATTTTAATCTAGACATAACATAAATCACTTAAAACTAAGTGTATATACATCCACTTGAAAACAAATACGGTTTTCAATAACTAATATAATAGTTATCTGTTTTTTGAATTAAAGTATATACTTAAAAAATTGTACTGAGTTAAAATTTATAGTATCATATTTTTCTGAAATATTTATGACATAAGCTTGATAATGATTATCAAAGTACGTTGCAAATATATATTTGACAGTAGCACTGAAACATGACGGTGATAATACAAACACATTTGTATTGGTTTTAAAAATATCTGCAATTTCTCCAAATACAGGATAGTTCTCATCAATAATTTCTATTAAGATAATTGATCCTCTTTTAAGCACTATGTTTCCAAAACTAACACTTTTTACTTAAGTACAATTTTTATAATTTTTTAATAAACGATAATTCTGACAAACTAATGAATTGCTTGTTTTATATGTAACATATGGTAAATTATTCGATTGCAAATTTATTAATAAATTGCTTAGCATTATTTGTTGTTTAACAGCAATACTATAACATATGTTTTTCCTACTACTAATTGCACGAGCATATTGTTTTAAGGGACGATGTTTAGCTTCAAATCTCATTGACCATAGAGAACGGAGCGGTCCAACAATTTTCATAATTTGAGGATAATGCAACATTAGATGATGCTTAGGTTTTAAAATTTCTCCAAACAATTTGATGTATAACACATGGTGTTCATTAATCAAGTTTTCTAGTAAATCTGCTGTCGATTTAGTAACGCTGTATTGAAGTGTAATAGAAAGAATTTTTCGAAATAATATATAAAGTTTCCAATGACTGTCATTAGAATTAGTTACAAGATCACCAAATACTAAACCAGCATTTAATACAAAATTAAGCATTTCAGAAGCAGACATTTTAATAGATTTTTTTAGTAATTGTAATTTCGAAATTGTAGGAGGGCGGTTTAACATCGGATCAAAATTAAAAAATTGCAACCGCCAGTTTAAAGTATCTAAAGTAAAATACTGTTCTATTACAATAAAATAATGCAAAATATGACTCATTTTATATATACATACGCCTTCCAATAAATCATGCATAATATCAATGCTATAATTTTCAACTGCATGAAAACTTGATAAAACATTGAATACACAATTTTCTTTTATACCCGAAATAGTTACGTTATTTATTGCTACATCTTCTGCATAATTTACTTTATCGCGCAACGCATTTACATCTTCATTGCATAACTTTCGAGATACATCTTTCGATACTTTACAAAATCGGCAGCATTTGTACGCAGAAAAACTTTCAGTAAATCCCAAAATACTATGTAATCCTAAATTATCACCTATAATTAATGCAAGTTTAAAATATACTTGAATATTTTTAGATTCTATTATTAATTGAATACCTTTTGATTCTAGAATCTTTAATTCTTTAATTAAATGTGAATAAATTTTTTCTTTTGGAAACAATTTCGAATCATCTGCATGATATAACTGAACAAGAAAGATGTTATCTAATTTTGAATACAATTCTGGTGGTAAACATGGTATTGAAACGTATATTCCATTTAATTTATATATACCAGGATGTGATCCAAGTAGATTTCCTATTTCAAAAGCATCTTTGTATAAAAATAAAGGAATTGTTATCGATGTACTATTTGAGATTTTTAATTTTCAGAAATCAGATTGTATAATATTATAAATTTCATTATTATCATCCTTAATTAATATGTCAATATATATACTTGCAAGTTTTTTCAAATATATCATCTATTTCGAAAAACGATTTTAATAATTTTCTTAATGATATCAATTGTTCATATCATTACATTTTCAGTTTTTAATACATTATTATTTCTTACATCCATAATTCCAAAGAATATTCGTTTAGGTTTAATATAATATCCAAGATTAATTAATAGTTTGTTTCGTTTATGTTCAGTATCAAGATCGCTGAAAACATTTTGCAATAGTTTAAATTTTTCTATTGTATGATTCGAATTTGTTTCCATAAGAGATATACAGTTTTTTAAATCATTTACATAGTTTGAGTTAAGAAATAAATGAAATATATGTGCAATTCGATCAATTTGAATTCGAGATAATGTAGCATCTAAATGTAGTGAAGAAATCATTTTCAGTACAAGTATACAAAGTTCATTTTGTGTAGCTTCAATGTTTCTAAATGAAAAGTCTTTATTAAAAACTATATTATTGTTTTCAGATTCGGTTTTATCATTAGAAATATTTACTACTTTCAGACATGTTTTGTTCAATTTTGACGTTTGTATTTCAGATTCAAATTCTATTTCATTATTAAAAATAGTTTCTTCTTTTTCAAAATGTTTGCAACGTCTTTTATGCTTATTAAGTGTTTTGTTATGTGAGTAGGAACGATTACAATTTTTAAATTGACAAACATATTGGATAGAATTCAAATATGCATGATGCTCAAATTGCATAAGTGATTTTAAATATTTTTTAGAAAAGAAATTAGAACAAAATTGACACTTTAACATTATGGATGTATATACTGACATTAAAAAATAAAAAAGATATTAAACATAAAAGTAACATAAGTTTTTAAAATAAAGCAATACGTTTTTCAAGGGGTCTAAATTTTAAATTTAGGTAAAAATTCTAAATTTATTGAAGAACTACTCGCTATATACTGCATATATCCGCAGATTCACTTCTGTTCGTTTAAAAAAAATGTTAAAGATTTGTCAGCATGTCTTAAGCCGTTATTATTTTTTTTGTTTCTAGGAATATTTTTTAACATTTAATAAATAAATATAAAGTTTTTTTAATTATTGGCATTTAATTTTTAACATGTTGTTCATATATTTAAAGAAAATTCGAATGCTTTCTATCAAAAATATAATATAAGGAAATATTAAATATTATACGAGAAATATATTACTATTAATTGAACACATAAATAAATTTACAATAATAATTTTTTTTTAGACGAACGCTTGAGAAGCGCATTCTCTCGCTTTAGCAGAATTTGTTTCTAAAATTAATACACCAAAAAAAATTTCACTTTCCAGGGAAAAAAACTATCTTTTTTTAAAAAAAGGTCCCATCCAAGATTTTTACATCCCCCCAATTAAAATTCGGTTTCAATAACATGTTCCGAATGATGAAAATTGTGACGCGTTTCTTTTTATTTCTGCGATGTTTTTTCATCCTAGTTTTCACAATCACCCTCGCCCTAAATACACCACACAATCCTACAATCTTTTTTAAAAAATACTTTTTTGGGATTTCCCCTTGGGTTTTTTCCCTTTGGGGTACTTTGATGAATTTACGGAGACTGTTAATTGCTGTATGATGGAATGACACCCAAATCATGAATGTCCGATTCTCTTGAAACATTTGATATACGGAATATTAAAGTACGAAATTTTTTCTGGTTGGAATTGTCATTGCAAATTTTTGTTCTATTTTTAGAAAATTTTTTTGTCCCGGGGAAAAAAAACTTTTTTAACCGCGTTGTAAGTTTGAAAATAAATTTTAAAGAGGAAATTATAGACAAAAAAAACCCAATCATAGACTCAAAAATTACTTAGGGAATTTCGGATGAAAGCAAAAAATCTATCTATGGGCTGAAAATGGTGCCTTTTTTATGGCCCAAGAGGATGTGCGAATAAAAATTTAAAAATTTTACCTGAATACGTCGGTATAAAAAATCAAACTCAATGCCCATTTTTTTATAAAAAAGTGAGTCTAAAAAACAATTTTATAAACCCCCTTCCCCCCAGGTGAATGCTCTAGGATGGAAAAAATTGAAAGTGTTTAAAAACAATTTTAGCATGGGGGGGGGCCGCCAACGCGATATCGTAACATATCTAAAATAAAAGGAAATGACATTGGAATCCCCAAGCAATCGCCTATTCCAAATTTTGCAACGTGAACCCCGCAATGATCGGGGGGAGGGGGAAAACCCTGGCGTCCCAAAGGTTGTTGATAACATACATTTTTAAAACAAAAAAAAGTCAAATTCATAAAAAAACAATTCACATAAAAAATTACCCCGGGGAAAAACCCTTTTTTTTTCAATTTAACCCCTTTTTTAATTAAATACGAAGCCATATCCAAAGGTACTTGGGAAAAATGAGAACATTAGGAAACAAACTCCAACACTGTCCACACAAAACCATTTTTGTTCACAATTTGGGAAAAACTATCAAAAACCCGAATCGGGTTTTGGGAATTCCCTTTATAATTTTTTGAAAAAATTTCCCAAGTAAAAAAGAGGTTATCCAGATGACACGAGACCGAAAGGGGCAATTGGGTTTTTATGCACCTTGGGCAGCCCATCGCTTGGGTTAAAAACCCCCGTCGTGAAGTTCAGGGATTTATATGTTGTTGAAGAAATAATTTTCTTTTTCCCATCTATTTAAAATCCGGTAATTGTTTAATTAGGTTCCCTATGGATTTTTTTTAAAAAAACAGTTAATTCCCGGCAGCCACAAACCCAAAATTTTTTGTCAGACAATCCTTTTTTATCGCAACCGTGATTCCCTTATCCCCTTTCAAAAATAAAATCGGGATTATTTTGGAAAATTTACCTCAGGGGAAAGTTAAAAAAAAACTATTTTTTGTGGGAGCTTTTCAGACAGGGAAAATAGGGAATTTATTTATTATGGGGAAGGTCTATTTTGATGAATCGTTTTCCACAGGGAGTTTAAAAAAATTTTGTTCTATATTTTTCAACAAAATCTATGGTGGTTTCTTTTTTCAAATACTGGCGACAGAAGTTCCCTTCCCCAAAACCCCAAAAATCTGAATTTAACAGGTATCGATCGGATGATAAATTTAAAACCCCTTTTTTCTTTTGTCACAACATCAGGGTTTAAAAAACAAAGGAAAATCGGTTCAAGGAAAAACGAGGAAATGAGACGGCCCCCACTCACATGGCTTGAGAAAAAATTCTTCGTAAATGTGAATAATAGGGGTAGGACGAATATTCCTATTTTGAATTTAATTGTTATTAAAGCCATCTAAAAATTTTCCCATCAAAACCCCCTCCTTATTTTAAAAATAATTTAAAGATTGCTTTTCTCACCGAAAACCCCTCACAATAACCCCAAGGGAGATCAACTGATGTAAGAACGGTATAAATATCCCAAATTAATTTTTGCATCTGTCATGGCTCTAATTTATTTCTTAAAGTCTTAAAAGTGTCCTATAAAAATTTGTGTTTCAATACTGACAAATGATAAAATTTAATATAAAAGAGAAAGAAAATAAAATGAACGGGGTAAAATCTGATTTAAACAATCTTTTAGAAATTTAATTGAAGTTTTAACTAATCGGGGTCTTGTTTAATTTAAACCAAATTTTTCAAATGTTTGACCCCGCCCCAATTAAAAAAATGTCCAACAAATTGGAAGAAAAATTCCTCAAAGGCGATTTTTCGCCGCGTAAAATTAAATAAAAAAAAAAAGTTAATCCGGCTCAAATTATTGTGGGTTTTCAATAAAATAAAATTCCACGGGGAATCGGGCCTGGCGGTGACATCACAAAAAAAAATTAATAAATTAAAATAGATCTCAAGTCAAATCATTATTAAAAACTAAACTTTGACCCCCTTCGGGTCTTCTTTATACCCAAATACAAAGAAACAAAAAAAAAAAAAGATAACGGTACAATCAGAAATTTTTAAAAAATCGATACATAAAACCGAAATAAAATTAATTATTCTCCTCCCTATTCGAACCCTCCGGTCGTCGGGTGTCTCCCTAACGGGACCTCGCCCGGAAAGGGAAAAGACGTGCCCCCCTTACCAACCTAAACAACATAATAAAATTAAAAAAGTGTAAGATCCCCAAAAATTTTAATTAAAACCGGGGAAAAACCTCACCCCGACAGCAAAAAAAAGAGGAAACTGCTACCGTGACCACATCACTCTAACGATTGCGGTTCTACCGACACGTCGATAATATATCCAAAAAAAAAAACAAAATAAAATATGAAAAAAAAAAATAAAAACAACTAAAACTTTTCGGCACTCATGTCAAAGGGCTAACAAAAAAAACGGGTTTTGCTAAACACAAAAACTGATTTTGGTAAATTTTCATTAAAGATCAAAATTTTTTATTTGCGGATGTATGTATACGAGTTTTATAATTTTCTGTTGTACCGATTATCTTTATTTTTTTTTTTCTTTTATTTGCAGCTACTGAAGAAGACCAATGGGTCAAAAAGTTAGATTTAATAATGATTTTATTTGGGTTTCATTTAATTTATTAATTTTGTGATTCATCCCCCAGGCTCGATTGCCGTTGAGATTTTATTTTTTTCTTTTTTTAATTTTAATTTTTCGTTATTTAAAAAAATTTTCACAGTTATCGGAAAAGAAAACTACTACTTTTTTTTTTAAATTTCTTTTATTTTAAAACGACATTTTAAGTAAATATTTTATAATTTTCATTTTTGCGGTTTTTAATTTTTCTTTGCGGCTTAGATTTAAACCTTTTCGAATTTCAAAAAAAGTGCTCCTATTGTTTAAAAAAAAGGGGGGCCGCCGACCGGGGGATCGAACCATTTGGCTTGGCATTACCACTCAATGACTTTAACTACCCCGTGCGCCCCTCTCTTTAACCCATTTAGGGGCGGGGGTCTTTTAAATAATTTTTAATCCTTTTAGTCAGCCGTATAAAAAAAGATTTGGTTTTGCACGGTTTTTTTTAGCAAGGTCGTTTTTTAAGGCGATCATTGGGGGAAACGGCTTCGATTTTTCTGACATGCACGATCAGGAGCAGGCACGCGACTATGCCGGAATTTCGATTTGAG
>NW_028190990.1:31440-39577 GCF_048542155.1 Nylanderia fulva | reverse complement strand
ATTTTTAAATATATTTAAATTTTTCTTAATAATTTTTAAAAACTATTAATTTCATATAAATTGTCCCTTTTACAATTTAGTATTTTAAATATTTGTTAACTAAAACTTTTAGTATTTTGTACCTTACAAATTTATTAAATTAAAATATTAGTAATTTTAAAAAATCTTGTACTTTTAAAAATATTTATTCTTATAACCCTCTTTCGTCCTTTAATTTATTATTATCAAACCATTAATGTTTGTTTTATTTCAATTTTCATTCTTTAATATTTAGTCTCTTTCCCCTTTTTTGTCCTTTTCCCCCTTTTTTTTATTTCAACTATTTTCCCCCTTTTTTACTTTCACTTTACTTTTCGTACCATTAAACCTTATTTCTTCTACTTATTAGCTCTCTATCTCTTCGACCTCTTTCAAACTTTTGTCTATTCACCCTTTTTCGTCCTTTTCACCGTTTTCGTTCTTCTCACCCTTTTGCCCTTTTCGTTTTTTCAACTTTTGTCCTCTCTCACCCTCTTCACCTTTTTAACCCCTCGTAGTCCTTTTCCCCCTTTTCTTTCTCTTTCCCCTTTTGGGCCTTTGTCTTCTCTTCCCAATTCTTTTCCCTTCTCCCCCTATCCCCAAAAAAATTATAAAAATTTGAAAAGGTCAAGCAGGGTAAAAAAAAGAAGGGTCCTCAAAAATTTAACTAGTTGTAAATGAAAAAAAATTACTTGAAATTTCCCCCAGAGTTCCAATTTGCTAATATCAAATAAGTATTTGTTTCAAGTATGGAATAGAGTAATTACATACCTCCGTATATGCAGTTTTTGCTGTTAATTGTACTTGAACGAAAAAATAATTAAAGATTTAAAATAGAATTTTAAATCAAAATTATTTTAACAAACCCTCTGTTTAGGAAAAGTAGAACATTTCTTTTCCCTTTGTTTTTTACAAAAATGGAAAGGTAGTCCCCGGAAGGGTCTATAAATTTGAATCACGAGTTCCCAATTCTCGAACGAGGTATCCCAAGAAATCTAAAGTGGTTGGGAAAATTTTGGTAGATTTTTTAATAAAATTTAAAAGGCTTTAAAAGGGTTGAAAGAAATAATCCTCATACTAAAAATTCGTTTTCCAGCGTAATCTGAGGACTATAAAGGATAATGCAGGAAACAGAATTAGGATTTCGATGAGGAAAGCGACAATGACAAAAAAATTAAGGGGTTGAGGATACCAGCATTGATTTTACAATTACAGCAAAACAAAAATAATAATGATCAAACCGTTTTTAAAAAGTAAGGCTCTCAACAAATCGTGAAATTCGGATATTAACAATCAGTATACAATTACCCAAAACAGCGAAAAAAATCGAAACGAATTGCATTTAAACCTTTTTCAATAATAAAAATTGAAGATTTTTTAAAGGATATTTTTATAGGGTATCTGGATGTCAGTGTTTCCTGATTATATTTCCCGATGGGTCAATGAAAACGAGAAAAAAGAAACTTGCATTGCCGGGAAAATTTTTTTATTGAACACGATTTATGTCGAACATAGAGTCAGGTGAATCGGGAAATATCTGTTTTCCTTTCAATGATCTTTAATACAGACAGGGTTTAAAAGTGGTATCTATTAAAGATGAGGGTACTACCCCCCGAGAAAGATTTCACTGCTGGTAGATACTTGAAAAGAATTTAAAGGGGGCCAATTAGAAAAACGAATTAATGGAGTATTTTTGCAAATTTAAAAAAAACGGTCAAAATTTGGGGACAAAAAAAAATCCAATAAGAAAATGCATGACTTTGCATTTCGGTTCCGCGACGTGGTTTTTGACTTTGAGTCCCAGTGTTGGAAATGGTCCCATTTGGGGAATATTTTCAGATATGAATTTCCCGATAAGAGAAGTAGGCATTTAGCGAAATAAAGCATACGATCCCGTAAAATGGTACTTTAATAATTTCAAAAATTCAAGCCCTTTATGATTTAGGGGTTCGTTTCCCATAACCAATAGGAAAGGTTATTTATTAATTCTGGGACGGAATATCAACGTGAAAATATCCAGCACATGCATGTATGTTTGGATAAAAAATTGGGTCCAGTATAGGAAAACGGGATTTAAGAAGTTGGTTTCGTTTTATTCAAAAATAGTAACGTTGAATTCCAGATGAAAAAGTTCGAACGTTGTCGATCCCGGTAAAAGTGATCAGATATAAACATAACCCCAATTGGCGTACGAAAAAAAAAAAAGGAAACTAATATATCCAGAAAGGTCGGTTCGATTCCTCGGCCGTTACTGAGAATTTCGTTTTAAGAGACGTTACCCACTTCGATAGTCGGTAGAAAAAATTACGCAGTAAGAAGGCAGCAGTTTGGTACGATTTTCCCTCGCAAGGTGTCGAAAGGGGTTTTATAAAGTTTATAATTGTCTATTCAAAAGCCTGGGAGAGAGAAAAATGGACATACAATTTTAGAAAAAAATCAGAGTTTTAAAACTTATTTAAAAAAAATACAAGACAAAGTCGGAAAAATGCAATACCGACTTTGAAAGTGATAGATTTCGAAAAGTCCTTGGAAATCGAAATTGTGGAATTTGAAATGCGTATTAATAACAGAGAATGGGGTTTTGCTTTGAAAAAGCTGCGGATACACTATTAGGGAATCCCTTGTACGGTACGGATAAATGATACATGGTCAAATGGACGATTGTTAATGAGGTGAAAAATAGAAAATTTAAACTTTAATAAAAATTTAAGCTCTTGATGAAATTCTACGAATATTACTGTTCGTCACTATCGATGGATTACTATCCAAATAGACCTCAGGAATTAGAATCTTGAATTTGTACCGGGATTGTAGATTCTGGGAAATTACGAAAAACAGTGTCAAATAATGACGAAAGTCAGTGTACCAAAAGGCATCGGGTTTATTTTTAAAAAAAACGAAAAAAGGAAAGGGTTATTTAATTAACCATTATCGATTCAATATAAAAAACTGAGCCCGAAAAATACTTTTACTCGCGGGCATTCTTCGTCTGTTCAAACCATGGAGAGCAGGGGAGTGAACATCACAGGTACATTCGAGACTTACAACACGGATGCCTTTAAGATTCAGAGTCCTGTTTTAACGAAGGAATGAAATATCACGAAAAGGCTCGCAAGAAATCAGACAAGCCTTCTGAGAACGTTGCTTGAATTAATCGAGAAGCGCGAAAATGATCTGACAAACAGCAGACCGAGACAAATCCGATGACGATGAACTGGATTGTAATCCGATAGAAGCTGACGGACGCCGATGAAAGATCTTGAAGATTTTTGTAAGATTTACGACCCGATTGATTTAATCGCAAATGAGTTCGCAATTGAACGAAGACCAGAAAAGAGTCTTTGATGGAGTATGCCAAGTTTTTACAAGATAAGAATCAGATTCTGCGACTGTACGTAAGTGGCGAGGGTGGTACAGGGAAAAGTTTTCTAATTGAACGATTAAACATTGGATCAGAATAAATTTGGAAAAAAACGACTGCCATATCTGCTCCCACGGGTATCGCAGCATTCAATATCGATGGCTTGACAATCCATAGAATGTTTCAACTACCCGTTAGTCATGAATCTACACCAAAATATACGCAATTGTCAGACATGGTCTTGAAAACTTTGAGAGACAAATTAAAGAATGTCGAATTATTTATAATCGAAGGAATTACATGTAACAATGCAATGATGGATTTAGGAACGACTGTATTCAGTGATGGTCAAGCCTATGTAGGTTTGTCACGAGTAAGTAAATTGGAAGGCCTACATTTGATAAATTTCAATCCAGCATCAGTTAAAGCAAACTCGAGAGCCATTGTAGAATATAATCGATTGAGATCTATATTCAAATCTGAACTGCCACAAATCAATCCGTCCGAGAAAAAGGTTGTGAAAATGTACGATCGTCGATGGGATATCCCTAATATCATTGATGATATGCAGAATTATGATTGTGAGGAACCAGAAAGTATAGTTACGTGAAAAATATATGGCCTTTGCAATAACGATGCTGTTTCGTGTTACGCTAATGTAATATTACAATGTGCGTTTCATTGCGTACGTATTAGGCAACAAATACTGAAAAATAAAGCATCGAATGCATTGATTGATGCTATTTGCGCGTATGGTGAACGTAAATATTGCAACATTCAAGCGGTTAGAAGATTTGTCGGAAAACGCTTCGAAGAACGAACACAACAAGATGTTTCGGAATTTTTTACGGCTCTAATGCCGACGTATTCCGACATCAATGATGTATTAAAACTCAAATTAAAGCACGTAACATGTTGCTCGAATGTCAAATGTAATTACAATATAACTAAGCTGGAAAGCAGTAGTTTGTTAATATTACCTATACATTTCGACATTAAAAAGGAAAAAAAGTGTCACTCTACAAAGTTTGATTAATGTAGAATTTCTAAATGGGAAACGATAAACGGCAATTGTAACGAATGTAAGGGCACCGTGTTGAAAAAGAAAACCGTAATCGAATCAACTTTATCCGTCGTAGTAATACAGCTCAATTTATATACTTTGTAAACGGTGCTTCTAAAAAATTATCAACAATCGGATTAACCGCCGTGCCGACGAGTAATATCACGATTAATGAAAAAAAGTACAAGGTAATAAGCGCTATATTTCACGAAGGTGAAGAAATGAATCGTGGTCACTACACGTGTATGTTGTATTACTCTAATGATATGGAAGTGTTCAAGAAAAAATGGCCCAAAGGAGTACAAGGGGCATACATATTGTTCTTAGAACAGATTAAATAATGGCGCTGTATAAAGGCTGCCGTAAACGCTACATTAAAACATCAACTGTTCTAGCGCTGTATAAAAGTTGCCGTAAGCGCCAAAATAAAATAGCGGCTGCTCTGGCGCTTTATAAAAACTGCTGTAAGCGCTGCATTAAAACGAGTGCAATAAGTTTCTAATTTGACCTAGGCTTCATGACATTTCAAAAAGTATCATCAAGAAAAAAATTATCAGACAGAAATATGTATGTCGTGTTAAAATCGGAGAGACGAAGAAAAATATATGGTTGCGTTCTCACGAGAATGGGCGATGGAGGGGCCCATTCTTTATTTTCAATATTCATACAAGAATATAAATTCATTCTGTTGCAATTGAAATAAATGTGCAATGTATCGTTAAAAGTTATTACAATTATACAAACATTTACATATATGATTAAATAAAATATATATGTATACTATAATATAATTATATATTTTTATATATGTACATATATACCATATATTTCAATTATTTTGAAACTGTATTGCATAAATTGTTACTTATACAAAGTTATGTGATAAGAATCGAAAATACATATATTTGTGATACTTGAATTACTAGAAAGCTGCTCTATATATCTGTACTTTAAAAAGTAAGTGATATCCTAAAAAAATCATAAAATGAAAAGGTCAGGCCATGTTCAAAAGAAGGTACTCAAAAATTTAAACGATCTAATAATAAATTATCACGAAAAGTAACTGATATGTTATTCAAGGTGCCAGTTCAAAGTGAACATACGTAAAGTGTATATTATCTAAATTTAGTAATAATATATTACCATGAAAAGTAACTGTGATATTTTATTCAAGGTGCAAGTTCACATTGAATATACATACATATAAGTAAAACTGATTACAATTTGATTCTAGAAAATAAGTGCGATATGTTATTCTTAGTGCACAAAATATAATAGTCGTTTATAGAGATTTGATTTGAAATTCATACTAGCCCGTACAATGAAAAATAATTGCTCGTAATTCCAGAGTACCAATTTGTTAATGACTCAGAAAAATAACATGGCGGCCTGCTCTCAAAAAACTTTCGATGGGTAGAATAAATAATTGAAATAAGAGTTGTGAAAATTGTATAAATTAAAAACCTCCAATCTTTTCTTTAGTAAAATTTCGAATTTTCGTATCAACTTCCGATTTGTGTTATACCGTATTTTCAGGGAGTAAGTTATTGATCAGAAAACTTTGCCTTGTTGCTCGAAACGGGTGTATATTAAGTAAAATTTATAAATGTACAGTTCTCAGGTCAACTACAATAAAGCTATACGCTTAAAAAGTTTACTGATTATTTGTCGTAATATACAATAAAAAATTACATATTAATTATTCAAGATACAAGTGAGAAATAAATATCATTAAAATATACAAAAAAAAATATCAATTTGACTCTGAAAAGTAAGTGACATGGTTCTCAAAGTGCGAGGTTTCATTTGACTTACAATTTTCTTCAGAAACACAGAAGAAAAAGGTATTTGTATATAGTTTTGTATATTCACTTCGTTGTGTGTGCAGAGCTTTTAAAAATACGTTGAATCCTTATTCTAATCTAATCTTCTTCTAATGTAATACTTTTCGTATTTCAAATGTTGTAGTAATTATTCTGTAAGAGCTTTGACATTATTTCTAAATGGACATCGAGAAACATCATAGTTTTTTTGAGAGCAGGCCGCCATGTTATTTTTCTGAGTCATTAACAAATTGGTACTCTGGAATTACGAGCAATTATTTTTCATTGTACGGGCTAGTATGAATTTCAAATCAAATCTCTATAAACGACTATTATATTTTGTGCACTAAGAATAACATATCGCACTTATTTTCTAGAATCAAATTGTAATCAGTTTTACTTATATGTATGTATATTCAATGTGAACTTGCACCTTGAATAAAATATCACAGTTACTTTTCATGGTAATATATTATTACTAAATTTAGATAATATACACTTTACGTATGTTCACTTTGAACTGGCACCTTGAATAACATATCAGTTACTTTTCGTGATAATTTATTATTAGATCGTTTAAATTTTTGAGTACCTTCTTTTGAACATGGCCTGACCTTTTCATTTTTATGATTTTTTTAGGATATTTATAATCCTGATGACGTCAGCGGACGCGGACAGAGAAGAAGACGACGTTACTTCATTTTTCATGAAAAAACGTCACTTTTTGACCGCTTGTATCTCCAGAACGGCTTGACCGATTTTATTCCTTCTTGGCTCAAATTACTCGTGGCGATGCCGCCTTTCAGGTTATATTACTGCAATTCAAAATTTTTTATATTTTAGTAGTTCTACACCCCCAAGAAATGGACTTTGATGGTGCAGGATAAGAAGACTTGTAGTGTCTTTTAAGGTCTTTTAGGGTTTGAACATGGCCGGAGACACTACCGCGTCTCCTATATACATACCAGAATGAACATTCGTTTTTCCTCAATAAATACAATTTTTCGTTTGGTTATTTGTTATAATCACAATCTTTCTTTGATGTATCAGTCTCATCATTGTTTCTATTTCGATCCATATGCTTTCTTACATTGCAATCTGATACTGAAATATGTAGAAATAGATAATTATACGGATACAATAGAGCCATAGTAATAGGAATACTTTATAATTTTAAAATGTATGTACATACCAGAAGATATTAAAATACTTTTGAATGATTATTGTAGTTTTCTTTTCTAAATCAATTTGTTTGTATGGTTATAGTACCATTGGATCAATGTAACTATGGTTGATGTGTTGCTATCTGCACTATATAAAAAGATTAACAGATTAATGCTATGGAACTAGTTATTTACAATAGAATTATACTGAAAAGAGATTATTTAATATTGATCAGGGTAAAACAAGGATAAGAGTGTTTTTCATAGATCAAAAGACACGGTAGGGTCTACGCGAGCCAGTTAAGGGCGTAGCCGAGCACCGTGAGTCTTAACGCAGACGTACGGACATTGGTGCTATGATAAATTTTACTTCTCAAGAACGGCTGAAGACAATTGAAGTTTACTTCGACTAATCGATATGAGTGGTTGCAATGATATATATAAAAGTGTCTATTCTGCTCTACGTGATTGTAAGGCAGGATATATAATGCCAAAGTCGATCGGAAAATTCTTTCAGAAAAAGTCCCCAGTAATCATTATGAATTATCATCATCGACCACGCCTAATAGTAGATCGTGATACACGTATCACACGTTAAGATACCAACACATGAGCACACATATATACAGTAAACAAACATGCAATGATCGCATAGTATTGGAAAGTCTCAAGTTCTAAAGTTTAAAAAAGGACGGCGATTTAGTGACAG
>NW_028190990.1:0-31229 GCF_048542155.1 Nylanderia fulva | reverse complement strand
AAAAAAGGGGCCCCACGTTTTTAAAAAAATTTTCCACCGATTTAAAAGGAAGGGGGGAAAAAAAAAGATCTTCTCTTTCATTTCCCTTTTGGGCCTTTTATGAACTTGTTGAAAAAATTCTTTTTCATTTTTTTTTAAATCACGCTTTTCCCCCAAAATTTTTTGGGGTTTCTTAAAAATGATTTTTGGGGAGGGAAATTTTCTTTTTTTTAAAAAAATAAAAAAGGGGCATTTAAAATTAAAAAAAAAATAATGTAAAGATTTTTTTTATTTCAAAATTTTCCAATTTTTTAAAGTTCCCCAAGTGAATTATATATGTATATATAAAAAAAAAAATTTAAAAAAAGAATATTGTATTTGAATGTTTTTTGTCCGTGTTTTTAAAAACGTAATTTGGGGGACATTTTTTATAAAGTGCAAAACAAAAAAAAAAATCACAAAACATTTTTAATATTTTTTTTTTATAAAAAAAAAAATAAATATAAAAAATAAAATATAAAAAAAATTTAAAATTTTTAAACCCCTGATTAATATAAATATAATTTTTGTTTAAAATAATGATAAAAAAATTTTAAAAAAAAAAAAAGAGGGTTTTTTTAAAATTTTAAATAATAATGAAAAAAAAATTTTAAATTTTATAATAAAACCCCCCAAAAAAATAAAAAAAACATTTAAAAAAAATTTTTTAAAAAATTTTTCTTTACAGTTTTTTCTGATAGCAAAAAAAAACCCTTTTAAAAAAAAATTTAAAAATTTATTTTTAAACAATTAAATTATCCCCCAAAATTTTTTGTCGAAAACATCTTCTGTCTTATTTTTTTGTATGTTTGTCCTCATTGCCAAAAAAATATTTGAAATATTCAAAAACCCTTTTTGAAAGTGCTTGGTCCTTTTTGGGAACTTCATTGGAGTTTTTTTTCCACTGATTTTTTTTTTGTTTTTTGGGGTTGCTCTTCGCTTTTTCGTATTTGTACTTTTCAATGTTTCTATGTATAAAAAAAAAAAAAATAGAAATTACATAAAAAAACTTTGGGGTAAAAACACAACTAAACATTTTAAATTTTAATATCAGTATATATTTTATTTTATAATTTTTTTTAATTTATAGCTTTTTTATTATTTTTTAATTTTTTTTAAATTAGTATTTTATTTTTTAATTTTTAAAAAAAAATTTTTTAGAATACTGCATGGGGGGAAACATAAAAATTTTTATTTTTTTTCCCCAAAAAAAATTTTCCCTGAAAAAAAAAAATTTTTGGGGTTTTTTCAAAAAGGGTTTTAAAAATTTTAAATTTTTCATTATTTAAATTTTTTTGGAAAAGCATATAAAAAAATTTCCTATTTTTGTTTTTTTTTTTGCCCCTTTTTAAAAAATTTTGTTAAATACAATTTTTTTTAAATCTTAAAAAATTTTTTTTAAAAAATTGGGGTTTTTTAAAAAATATGATTTTCCCCTTTTTAAAAAAAATTTTTGTATAATTTATAAATTTTTAAAAAAATTTTTTTTATTTTTTTTAAATGTATTAAATATTTTATAATTTTTTAAAATTTTTTAAAATTCTATTTTCTCGGTTTTTTTCAAAATTTTTTACAAAAATTTTTCAACTGCAGTTTTCTAGTAAAAATTTGTTAAGTTTTTCTGTTTTTTAAAAAAGTTTTAAATTTTAAGATTTTAAAAAACTAGCTGCTTCATTGGGTTTATATTTCCCCAAAACCGACAAAAAAGTTTTGATATTCAATTGTAAAATTTTTTTAAAAAATTTTTTTTTTTTCTATTTATTTTGGGGCCAAAATTTTTTTAAGTTTTTCGAAATTAAATTATCGATTAAAATTATATTATTAATGAAAAACTTTTTTAAAACCCCCAAAAATACCCAAATAAATTTTTTTAAAAAGGAAATAATTTAAGAAATGGGGTTCCCGGGGATTAAAACTCCCAAATTTGGGGCGGGCCCCCTGCCCCCCGGGGTTTAAAAAAAGCAAAAGGGAGCGGGTAATACGCGGAACCCCAATTACGCCCCCAAAATTTTTTGGTTTTAAAAAAAACGCATACGATGAAAAGGAAAAACGCGAATAAAAAATTAAGAAGAAAATGACCGCGTTAAAAAAACCATACAATGCAAGAAAGGGGGAAAAAAATTGGTCAACGTGAAGGGGCAAAGGGGGAAGGACTTTGAATCTGTTTTCGTTAAAACCAATTTTTCTCGAGGGGGAAACCTTTTCCCCAAGGAACCCCTTTCCGATGGGAAAAAACCAAAAAAAACGATATAAAAAGAGTTTTAAGGGGACGCGACAACTCCCCTCTCGCAGACACAAAAAGGTCAACCCCACGATCTCGAAAAACCGCGCGCCCACTTACAAATAAAACTCGCATTTTGGGGGCGCGACCCCGGGAGTAATTAAATTTTTTTCCGCACATCGAAAGCTACAGTAAAATTGATGGGGGAAATTAAAATAAAGACCAAGTGGTTGAAATTAAAAAAATTTTTTTTAAAATACAAAAAGTTTGGCTTTTCCCCCCCCAAACCCCGGGGAAAACCCCTGCGCCCCCCGGATTCCCCCCCCCCAATTTGGCGAAAACCCTTTTTAATGTCCTTTCCCAGGCCCCAAAATTTTTTGGTTTTGGAAAAGGCGGGGGATTGCGCCAAGGCCGGGGCGGAAAAATTTACTCGGAGGAAGACCAAAAAAATACAGGGGGTTTAAAATAAGGCACGTCAACAAAATAACGACGGGAAAAAAAACAAAACGAAGCCGACGTATCCCCCAGCAGCGTCCGACGAAAAAAAAAAGAAAAAAAAAAACACACCGGAAAAAAGCATCAGCCGTGGGAAAAAGGGTGGCCCCCCCCCCAAGGGGAGGGGGGGGGGGACTCCGACAATGGGGAAAAAGGGGCATCGCACCGTAAGCCCCCCCGCAGGAAAAACCTTACGCCCCCGGCCGGGGCCAGCCTTTTTAAAAAATGCCAAAAGCAGATCTGCACGTCAGCAAGCGGCGATAAAAACATTAATGTAACCCCCAAACCAAAAAATTTTTACCATACTGCAAAAGGGGGAAGGAAAGAAAAAAACCCCCAAACCCCCCGACAAAAATGAAAATAATTTTTGGGTTTAAAAATAGGCGACCGGCCCGCACGTTTCAAAAAAAGAACTACCGAAACCCTTTTAAAAAAACCGGGGAAAAGTGCGGATAAAAATTTTAGAACTTTTTTATTGGGGAGGGGACGACCCAAAAATTTTATCCCCCCCAAAAGGGGGAAACCCAAAACGCGAATTTTTTTTAAAATTTTTTTGACAAAATTTTTATTTGAAGGGGGGAAACCCCCCAACCCCCGGGTTTTAAAAATTTTTAAAGAAAAAAAAATAAACGCGTGAGAAAAAATCCTAAAAACCGGGCAAACCCCAACGGGGAATTTTTTTTTTACATATAATAGTAGTTTTTTTCCCAAAATTAGTATCAAATTTTGCTCGAACCCCCCCTAAGGGTTTTTCGGGGATTTCCCCCGGGGTTTTCCCAACCCCCCGCAATTTTGCCGTTACACGGTACTAGCTCGCAAAACCCTCGTTTTGGGGAAAATTTTACTTCGCACCCCCCTTAATACGAAAGGGGAAACAAAAAACCCCCGCGATACCGACGACATAGATAACACATTGACAAAACCCGGGGGCGCAAAAATCCTAATTATAGGGGGGCCGGAAAAATTTGATAACCCCTGCAAAAAGAGAAATGGGGGGAAACGAGAAATACTGGGAAATAAAAGTTTTCGCGAGCAAATTCGTGATTTAGCCCCCCGGGGCAAAAAGAGGTAAAACCGGGGGAAAAACAAAACACCCGCGGGGAGAAAAACCGAGACCCCGACAAGGGCAAAAAAAATATAACGTTGTGTACGGAAAAACCCGGGGGGGACGCTAGCCCCTCGAAAGGCCCCCCCGGAAACCCTTTTTTTTTTCGTTAAAAAAAGCAGGGAAAAGATCCCGGAATTTAAAAGGGACGGCCCAAAAAATTACGGAATTCCCCCAAGCACATGCACGAAAAGCCATGAAAAAAAAACCCCCTGCAACAAAAAGGGGGGTTTGGGGGGGCATCCTATGCACGAAACTAAAGGCCCCAAAAAAGGGTTGATTTTAAAAAAAAGACAAAACAGACATGGGGGGGAACCCCGGGGCCCAATTTTGGAAAAATCCCCTATCAGATGGGGGGAAACCCTTTTGCAATAGGTTCAATTCCTTAAAAAAAAAGGCCCAAAAAGAAGGCCGAAAAATTGGGGAAAGCGGTCGAAAACCTTAAAACTATGGAGTTATATAAAACCATGAGGGGGGGGGGAAGATCACCCCCCCCCTTGGGGAAAGCGATCTTTTTAAGACTATAAAAAAAACCCCCCTTGAAAAAATTAAAAAAAGGCCCAAACCCACGAGATAAAACTTTTTAAAATTGGGGCTTAAAAAAAAAACCCCTCCCAAAGGGAAAAGGGGCCCCAAAAACCCCCGGGGGAAAAAAAAGGGGAAAGGGCACAACTACAACGCGATCTAGAAAATTTCAAAAAAAACCCCAACCCAGGGGGGGGCCGTCGCGATCAAAAAAAATCCCGTACAATTTTTAAAAGCGGAAAATGGGGGGGCCCCCCAAACGAGAATGCCGTCAAAAGTAAATACGCCTTCCGAAACCCGAGAATTCAGATCGCGTATCACAGCAAAAGTTTTGCAACCTTTTCAAAAACGTGGACAGGGGCCGTGAAGAATGCTGGCAAAAAGGGAGGCCCAAAAAAAGGGACTTCAAATCGGGAAAAAATTGAAGGGGGAAAAAAAAAAAAAGCGAAATTTTTAATTTTAACCAAGAGCCGAAAGAAGCCAAAAAAAAAAAAAAAGGGTGAAAACGGTTCCCCCAGAAAAGAAAGTAGGGGTTACAACCGAGGGGAAACGAGGGAACTCGGAAGAAGACCCCGGGGGGCCCCGGGGGTATCGCGTATCACCCCTAAAAACCCACACTACAAAGAGCGCGGGTTATTTTTGGGTTAAACTACCGATGGGGGGAAGCTAAAATGGCACGTTTAAAAATTTAAAAATTTTTGATTGGGGGCAATATTTTTCGCAATAAAATAAACACTAAAATGACGCATTAATTTATAAAGGAAAAATAACGCTCATTGGCATTACGGGACACAAAGCGCGAACAATAGGAAAGACGCCGGCGACAATTGACATAGGAGGTCGGAAAATAAAACACACAACATACGTCGTCAAAGACGATTTTCCCCATGGAATACGAAGGAATTCTCGGGATAGATTTTTTGCGGAAACAGGGAGTTAACTGTAATTTCAAAAAACGGGAACTCACCATAGGAGATGCCGTGTTAAATTTGCAACCATACGAAAGGATCCGATTACAGCCGCGCAGCGAAACAATTATCCGAGCCGCCACAAATAAAAATAGCGAAGGAATCGTAAGAGCCGAACAAACTGCACCCGGTGTGTATATAGGACGATGCCTCGTGCAGCCAGAGGACTATGTGTGTCCAGTCAGTGTCATAAATACAACCGACAAAGTTGTCGAGTTAAGAACGCCGCTAATAACTATAGACGAAATAGAGGGGGAAATGAAGCATGAAATAACCCTCATACGAAAAGAAATTCCGAAGTATTCGAGCAAAAGAAATCGGGAAGTATGACAATCATTACGGACGGACCATCTAAACGTAGAAGAACGACAGGCTATACACAGGATATGCGAAGACTATTGCAATTTATTTCTCTTGAATGGAGAACCACTGAGCTGCACCGCGACCGTGGAACATAAAATAACCACGCGCGCCGATTCAGCACCGGTCAACGTACGACCGTACCGCCTGCCGGAGAAGCATAAGGCGGAGGTAAATAAACAAGTTAAAGAGATGCTAGATGCTGGCATTATCAGGTCAAGCGTTAGCCAATGGAACGCTCCACTGTTAGTAGTGCCGAAAAAAGCTGACGCATCCGGAAACCCAAGACTAAGGGTAGTTGTAGATTTTAGAAAGGTGAATGACCTTACAGTAGGCGACTCGTTTCCGCTACCAAACATCACAGACATTTTGGACCAGCTGGGAAACGCTAAATACTTTACAACGCTCGATTTAGCATCAGGTTATCACCAGATACCGATGGCTGAATACGATAAAAGGAAAACGGCTTTCTCAACTCCTTTTGGACATTATGAATTCAACAGAATGCCATTTGGACTAAAGAATGCACCCGCGACCTTCCAACGACTAATGAATTCAGTACTGACTGGAATTCAAGGGCTCAAATGTCTCGTATATCTAGACGACATTGTCATATATGGGTCAAGTTTAGAGGATCATAATAAAAGGCTCAGGGAAGTGCTACAGAGATTACGGACGCACAACATGAAATTGCAGCCAGATAAATGTGAATTTTTACGAAAAGAAGTTATATACTTAGGACACATAATCTCGGAAAACGGTATATTACCGGACCCATCAAAATTAGAGGCGGTAAAAAATTTTCCGACGCCGAAAAAAGTTAAAGATGTACAGGCATTTATAGGACTCGCCGGTTATTATAGGAAGTTCATCCAGGATTTCTCAAAGATCGCAAACCCCTGACTAGATTGACAAAAAAGGGCGAAACCTTCGGATGGAACAGCGAGCAACAAATTGCGTTCGATATTTTAAAAGATAAGTTAATAACGGCACCGATATTACAATATCCAGATTTTAATAAGGAATTTAATGTAACTACAGACGCGTCCGATTATGCAATCGGAGCCGTGCTCTCACAGGGGCCCATAGGCAATGACCGCCCTGTTGCTTACGCAAGCAGAGTGCTATCTCGCGCGGAGCAAAATTACAGCACAACGGAAAAAGAATTATTAGCAATTGTATGAGCCGTAAAACATTTTAGACCATACGTGTACGGGACCAAATTCAAAATCATTACGGATCATAAACCATTGGTATGGCTATTTAACGTGAATGACCCCGGCTCAAGGTTGATTCGCTGGAGATTAAAATTAGAAGAATACGATTACGAAATCATACATAAGGCCGGACGAGCGAACGCAAACGCTGATGAATTAAGTCGGAACGTAATCCGAAACGCTGACTCAAGCGAAAGGACGGAAGGTATATGCAAGATAGAAAAAGAAGAGGTAAACGATGCTAAGAATGAAAGGACGTACACCGAAGAGGAAAAACAACAGATACTATATGAATATCACAATGCGCCCATTGGAGGACATCAGGGAATAGAAAGAACAATTAAGAGAATTCGTTTAGATCATGATTGGCCGGGTTTAACAAAAGACGTCGAGAAATACATCGCCAAATGCGAGTCATGTCAAAAAAATAAATTATCGCGGAAAAATAAAGCACCATTAATAATTACAGATACGCCTGATAAGCCATTTGAAAAATGTGCGTTGGACATTGTAGGGCCGCTAACAATAACTACGAATGGGAGTAAATATTTATTAACATTCCAAGACACCCTAACAAAATTTAGTAAGGCGATTCCAATACCGAACCAGGAAGCTGGCACAATCGCAAAGGAGTTCGTAACAAAAATAATCCTAGAACACGGGATACCGGAGAAAATTTTGACAGATCAGGGGACAAACTTTTTAAGTGAAATATTTAAGGACACATGTAAACTGTTAAAAATCAAAAAATTACAAACAACCGCGTATCACCCGGAAACAAATGGGGCACTCGAACGATCACATAGGACATTAGCAGAGTATCTTCGCCATTATGTTGACGCTGATCAAACAGACTGGGACGAATGGACGCCTTATGCAATGTTTACTTATAATACGACCCCGCACAGTGCAACGGGGTACACGCCGTTTGAATTAATTTACGGACATCAGGCCAACCTACCGACGGCATTAACAAAACCACCGAGGGCCACATACAGCTACGACGATTACGCTCAAGAGCTTAGGGAAAGATTAAGGGCCACACAACAAATTGCGAAGATCGCGTAAACGAAGAGAAAATCAAATCAAAAAAATATTATGATAAAGACGCGAAAGAAATAAAATTTAAAGTCGGTGATAAAGTACTTATATATGACGATACGCTACGACGCGGACGATCAAAGAAACTTGACGCCTTATGGGCAGGACCGTATACAATAATCGAAAAGAACTCCGACGTCAACTACACAATAAAGAAAGGAAGAAGAACAATACGCATACACACAAACAGACTAAAATTATTTATCGAAAATTGAGACTTACCTATTCCGGTATCGCGAATCGGTCAAGGCTGGTCGTCCCCACCAAAACCACCACTTGACGCACTACTCGCGTATCGGTGCGCGTATCAAGGGTGACGTGCAAAGAATGCGGCTCACCCGCCCTCCGGGACACATTCGCCCACCGGAGCACCACATCGTACGCCCGGGAATACTCGTCCCCCGTTATTTCGGGCCCCACAACAGGGGCGCGGGCGCGACAGTAAAGACACAACAAATCGTCCAAATGCGAATAAGCATTGCATCTAATACAATTAAAACGAAAATACATGTTAATATGTCGTGCCGCACGTAACAAAAGTTGTCCTAAGACTGAAGAAACGACAGAAGATATAAAAAACGAATGCTCCGCTTTCTTGATAAAAAATTGCATACAAAAGTATAAAATAGTAAGGGGAATTATATATATATATTACAGGATGATCATATTCAATGCCAACGCAGCGACATTAAGACGGTCAAGCCAAGAGCCATACGAACTCGAGGAATTCGCCAACGAACCAGGGATACATTTTGAAAAAATAGGCCATCTACATTGTTCCAAAAGCACGTGGAAACTAGTAATAAAACTGGACCTAGCAACATTAACTGCGAAACAAGGTTACATACAAAATTATATAGAGCGTACGGAAAAAGCGTGCAATGTGTTAACGCAACAAGACACGTGCTTTAATTTAGTTAGTATTACAAAACAAACACTAAACTATTTGGAAAAAACGATAATACAAATAAATACACTCTACGACAGACATACAGACAAACGTAGGGGAATAATTGACGGGATAGGAACAGTGGCAAAGACATTGTTCGGTACCATGGACGCTGATGACGAAAAACGCATAAATGAACAACTAGAATTAATGAATAACCGACAGAGCACGTTACAACACACAGTTAGGCATCAACTAACAATAATTAACGATACGGTAACACATATAAGTAAGTTAGAGAATACAATAAAACAGAGTGAAAAACTCTTACAGGAAAATGTAGCGCAATATATTACGTTAGAAAAGATACAGGGACAATATGAAATAATTATGGCAGCATTAACAGACGCCATTAGGGACGCGGAAAATATTATAGAATACTTAGCGCAAATCGAGGAAGGAAATATACATCCGAAATTAGTACCATTTGATAACATTGTCGCACACTTAAAGGAAGCCGCAACACAGTTAGAACAGGGATATTATTTTCCGTTTAGAACACACGCAGTAAACTGGCATGAAATAAAGAAACATGCAAGCGTAAGTGCATACGTAAGCAAAGAATATAATTTATATACAATACTGCGGTTCCCGATAATATCACAGCCTAAATATAACATAATAAAGGCAATTGAATTCCCCGTGGCAGCATACAATAAAACATTTAAAGGTATACAAGTAGAAAACAATATGTTTGCCATAGATAACCTTAGATTAACATATTTAATTATAACAAATGAGGATTTACAAAAATGTAGTAAAATAAACTCTAATTATATATGCGAACATAGCATGCCGACTTATCGCGTAAACACGAATATACCGTGCGAATTACAAATGTATACGCAACGAATGCAAGATAAGCATGAATGTAAGGTACGCTATCGGGTAACGAAAACGACAGTATGGATCCCGTTACACCAAACACACACATGGTTGTACTCAACAGCTAAGGAAGAAAAAATAAATATAAAATGTGACGGATACACAGAAAAAAATTTAGTAATAAAAAATACCGGCCGACTAACCTCACGAGGAAACTGTCAAATTAAAACGGAGGATATGACATTCGAGACAAAAGGGACGACTTACGTAACGAACATAGATACATATTTACCGAATTTTAATATTGCACCGTCACAAGACGAGGACATGAGAATATTCGACACATTAAATAATCTAACACAAAACAACGCAGAACTAATAGAATTACGAACGAAAATAAACAATATAGACAATGATTTACAGGATAATGAACAAAAGTTTTATACAAGAAAACAATTTATTTATCCCATGACCTCGAGCGGGTTAGTAATAATCATAATTATAATATTTATCATTGTCATTATAATTTGGAAAGTAAAAAATAGAAAAGACATTAAAAGAAGACCAAGAGTGACGATACTCGACGATGACTGGGATGTACCTAGATCTATATTAAAAAGGAGTAATAGTACGCGTTTTTAGGAAATAGGAAACGATTATAATTATATTGTGAACAGGATAAACATTTGTAAGCTTTAGTTGTAAGCGAAAAACTTCATGCCTTTGTTTTTCTTCTTTAACGGGGGAGGGATGTTATATCCCCCAAAGATATACAATAGATATAACTGTTAGAAGAGTAACTAATATTAAGAAATGGGTACTCGTATTGCATCTGCAATTACGACAGACACTGACCGCGTTAAAAAAACGCATACGATGCGAGGTATACGCGGAATCGGAATTACGACAGCTAATGACCGCGTTAAAAAACGCATACGATGCGAGGTATACGCGAAATCAGAATTACGACAGATAATGACCGCGTTAAAAACGCATACAATGCGAGATATACGCGGAACAGAAATTGGTCAACGTGCAAGCAAAGCAGAAGGACTTTGAATCTGCTTCGCTTGCACCTAGATTCTCGACCGGGGAAACCTGTTGCCAGGCACCCCTTCCGATCGGGAAAACTCCAAAAACAACGATATAAAAAGAGAGTAGAGACGCGACAACTCGCTCAGTCGCAGACACAAATAATCGCTCTAACCACGATCTCGCTAACCGCGCGCGCACTTAGCATCGACTCGCAGTTGTGCGCGATACGCGGAGTAATATAAAGTCAGTGCCGCACACTCGTAAAGCTACAGTGTATTGATAGTGAAATAAAATAAAGACCAAGTGGTTGAAATTGAATAAAGAATTTTAATACAAAAAGTGTAGTACATTTCTCTACAAACACCCGACAAGTCCTGACGCCCCGGATTCCCATCCCAATTTGGCGCGACCCTTAAGTGTCTCTTCCGAGGCACACAACATACTAAATTATGTAAAACAAATTTCGTAAAATCGGAGGAAGTAAGTTTTAAATAAATAATATATCATAAATATATTTTATAATACATTAAAATATAATATAATAATATATTATATATTTTTTATATTATATTATATATATTATGTATATTATATATTAATATTTAATATTAAAACGAACTTTGTGTGTTCATAATTGGAGGCGTCCGTAATTTAGTGCACTCTTCGGTAGATTCATCTGATGACGAAAAGAATTTCTTTGGGATAATTTTTCTTTTCGAAATGTTATCATTATCAGTCTCGGAGTTTAATTCAGATGTTAATTCAGCCTTTTTGGCTTTTTCCCTGGCTGTTTTATAGTTATCTGAAAATACAAGTAAATATATTTATATTATTATAACAAAAATAACGATTATGTACATATATTATTGATCACAAAAGTATATGTGGAATGTATAATATTTAAATATTTTATATTAACCATAACTGCTGTTTCTGAAAGTCATAACATTATATGAAGGCCAACATGTATTTGGTTCGGCATGTTTTTTGATAGCCGCTACAATTTTTTCCATGTGAAACGGTGGCCAATAACATTTTTTATTGATAATCCAGGTAGATGGGACAGCTTCAACTGTATCTTCATCTATAAACCTTACTATAGTCCATGATCTCTCCATTTCTTCAAACATTTCAACAAAAAATTTAAGGAGCATTTTATTCCAACAAAAAATTCTATTTACAATTTATATATGAAAAGGCGCAAACACTCAATAACTTATCACAAAAATTGCAAACCTATTTCCTCTATATATTATATTGTATATTATATATATATTATATTTATCTATATATTATTATAAATTATATAAAAAATTAACATTTTTTTTAGCGAAGAGCACAAGAAAAGAAAAATTTTTAAAAATATTCTGAATGTAATAAGGGAAAAACTACATACTTATTTTTATATTTTAATTTCATACATTTATTTGCAATTTGCCCTAAATCCCAGGATTCTAAATTTCCAATATCATTGATTACATATATCCCTAATTTTGACGACTTACATGGTACGGTGTAAAAATCTGTAAGCGTTTTATATTTATTTCCGATTACGAAAAAGCCCTCATTATTTACAACAAAATTTCTAATAACAATAATGTTTTCGTCTTTTAAGCTACAGCAATTATCGGGTTCATTTATTTTTAAAATAAATTGTTTAAACACCGCTTTGCCAAATTGATTACAATTATGAAAATTAATAATAAGTGGACCATTAAAATGTGGTTTTAAAAATTGAGGCTCGTTACATTTCACTCTGACATTAGAATTTATACAATAGTTTTTTTCAGTTATACGACAAACAATTTGCTCTAATTCTTTATTATTTTTACGAATCATTTTTAATATAGATTGTAAGTAATTTTCAAACGGAAAAGCACTGAATTCTTGAAGAATTCCAAATTTTTTTCGCGTCATCACAAATATGTAATAAATGATGCAGGTTGTGCGATGCATTTTCTTTACCATATAAATTAATAAATGTTTCTACAAAATATTGCAATAAGGAGTTGGAATAAACTAAATATTGTTCCATATGTTTTGAATTAGACAAAATAGTGATAGCTACATGTAAAGTTAAAAAATTTAAATATTGATCATGATTTAGAATAGATTTTAAAACAACAGATCCCGTATATAATAAAAAAGTTCTAAATTCGGTTGCCTTCCATCTTTTACTTTCAAACAAAGATCTTGATTTTCTATTAAATTCGGAAGGTATATATTTTTTTTGATGTTCTAATAACTTTGATATTTCAGATATTTGACAAAAAGATAACTTTGTTTTAGGTTTTCCGTAACACCATAAAGAAATCAGTTTTTTAACAACTCCCAAGAATATTAAATGCATCGGATCAGATGGAAAATCATTCACCATATTTATATTAGTAATCGATTCAAGTATTGATGTACCTATATGATGGTTTTCTTGTAATTTTAATCGGAAATCGTTATCTGTTCTTAATTGACAACTATTTAAATATGGATAAGTCATTCTATTGAGATAATATTTGCCCTTAGCTGTACATTTAAAACATGCGTAATAACCCGAATGACCCTTTGTATAAGTAATAAAACATCTAGCAGGAACATCGCATATAAAAGATTTAATTTTAAAAGAATAAGTGTGATCTTTAATTTTTATACCATGAATAGTTAAATTTTTTGCTTCTTCTGTGAAAGATTGTAAAAATACATTGGCATCTGTGGGTTTTTCATGTCCATGATAAATTCCAATGACATCAACTTCATTGTAATTTTCAACTAAATTACATAAAATGGGATAAACTTGACTACTTGAACTTTTGAATAATGGCAGGCCATCGATGTTAATGTTAACTTCAATACAGTGTAAATTTTGAAAAGAACATCGCGATAAAAGTCTTTCGATGCAATTACTTAAACCGAAATGATAGTAATGTCCTGGTGCAACGACGTCTACATTGATTTTTCTGGGAGTTCCTAATAAACTGCGAGCATTTTTAGGCAATTCCGGATATTTAAGTTTCATATTAGATATTAATTCATTTAACGCAGTATGAGTTATATTATTTTTAATTGCCCATTCTTGCAACCAAGATATAGAATTTGGAAAAACAGTAGTGGAATTTATAGATTTAAAGTTATTCACAAAATTTGTAGATTCAAAGTTATCAAAATTATGTTCTGTATCATCGGGATCACGGTCCGAATTATAATTATTCACGGTTTCTAAATCATTATTGATATAAAAATTATTGCAATCCTCTAAATTATTATTTGAAACTGAAGGTGTACTTTCTAATAATGGCATTAAATTCTTATTTTGAACATTATTAATTACTAAATTAGTTATCTCTTGTGCTCTTCGATAATATTTTCTTCTTATTTTTGGCATTTTTAAAATTAATATTAAAATTTAAAATTTATTAATATTTTTCTACCTTTAATTAATTGATGAAAATCCGTTGAAAATTCGAGAATCGATAGAAATAATAATCTAAAAAATTAATAAATAACGCTATTAGCAATCAGTACAAAAACATTTAAAAAATAAAACAAATAAACAATAATCGGAAAAAAGCGTTGATTTAGTAACGAATGTCCCATGTATACAGGGTGTTTCAGAAATAAATCGCCAAACTTAAAAAGCATATTTTATTTACTGTAAGGATGAAAACAATAACAGATTTTAATAAATCTTTTATAACAGATTTTAAGAACATTTGAAACTGTAACATTTCATTACAGAAATTGTTGAAAATAATTTTCTTCCACATTAATGCACGTGTCGCATCGACATCGCATAGATATTATCGAAGACGTCCAAAAATTCTCGAAATATTTATTTTGTCACACGAAATGATAATACGATTTCGGAGTACTTTCACAGTAATAATACAAATATCATAAATGATTCTATAATATTATTACAGATCCATCTAATAACTTTTTGTTTATTTCTAATAAAAAGTGAATAGGACAATTCATGAAACGAAGCGAGATATATGTTGCCCGATGTAAATAAAAAATGTTTATAACTTGAAAAGAAAGTTGTTCCGAATGTTTATATACTTTTTATCATTATAGTGAGTAGAATATGCTCTTAAAGTTTAGCGATCTACAGGGATAGTCCGGAAAGTAATGCGTCGCATTTTTTTGTGACGCGACTATACATCGCAGAGCGATGGGACCGGTTGGGGAGGAAGGGGGGTACCCTTAGCTTTCCAACGGTAGGTCGCTCAATTGTTTCCATGCGCTTGGAGGGTTAAGACGGCTTATTCTGTGAACCTCTGCTTAGTGGTCGCGTCGAACTTGTGATGGAGAGAACGATAGAGCAACGCTATGCGATAAAGTTTTGCGTGAAGCTGGACAAGACGCCGCTGGAAACTTTTGAAATGCTCAAGAAAGTTTTCGGGGACGATTGCCTTTCCAAATCGCAGTCAAACAGATGGCACAAGATGTTTAGAGAAGGTCGGAAGGAGGTCGCCGACGAGGCCCGCGCAGGACGCCCGTCAACATCGCGAACGGACGACAATGTGACTCGTGTGCGCCAATTATTGAATTCAGACCGTCGAATGAATGTTCGCTTAATGTCGGAATTATTGAACTTGCCGAAAACGATTGTTCACGAGATTGTATCGGAAGACTTGGCCATGCGGAAGATTTGCGCAAAACTTGTGCCTAGAGTGTTGACCGATGCGCAAAAGCAACACCGAGTGGAAGTTTGTGAAGAACTCAAGCAACTCTGTGCAGATAATCCCAATTTCCTGAACAACGTTCGGCGGACTTTTTTTTATTTCCTCGGCTGAAAAGGGAGCTCAAAGGACAACAGCTCGAGTCGGTTGACAACGTACAAGCTACTTCGACGGCCTCCCTGAACAGCATCCCAGTCAAGGAGTTCCAGAAATCTTATGACGCATGGAAATCGCGTTGGCAAAAATGTATTGACGCAGAAGGGTCATACTTCGAACAATTTTAAGTTGTTTTACCTATGCGATCAATAAATTCTTTTTTAAAAAAATGCGACGCATTACTTTCCGGACAAACCCTGTATTTCTAAAACATTTTGTGTATAGATTATTATCATTAAAGATTATAGAACATAGAAAACGAATATGAAAACGAAAACGTTCAATCAATTATATAATGAATGAAGGAAATTATGCGTGCGTGTGTGCGTGCGTATGTGATGTGTGCGTGAATGTGACAAAATTATTATTATATAATTATAGTAAAACGTCTTACCTTGATAAATTTCTAGCAAATGTCCAATAGATTGTGCAATGGTCGCAACCTCACAGCACTACACTACGTGTATGTATACGTGCTTACAATCGTCGACCGAATAAGGAAAGGTTCACTGACCCAAACATTACACTATCCTATAATAAGGATTCGCTCGCGGTTGTTTTGGTCTTGCACATCACCGCGTGCGAGTACCGCGACGTCAAGGACGAGACGCAGTACCGTTAATTCTGACGGGGACATGTGCCCCGATAATAAATAAAAGTAAATTTATAGATTTAAATAAAATAAGTTATTATTAATAAATTATATTTAATTGGTATATAAAAAAATAATAATTTTAATATAAAAATAATTAAACTAAACATTAGTGTAAAAATAATTATAGTAAAAAAATATTGCGATACTAAAATAAATATTTAATAATAAAATACAATAATTATTTAATAATAATAATAATAATATACATATATTTTGATCGTGGCATTAAAAGAACAGATTTTGTAATATTAAAAATTATTTCTCAAATATATAAGTTTAGTTATAACATTAAATGATACTATAAAAACATTTTCAAACATTTTTTTATATATAAGTAAATGTTAAAAAATATTTGTTGTGATATATTTATTAATAACATATTTTATTTAATATATAATGACATATATTCAATAAAAATTAAAGGAATTTTTGAAAAATATTTTAAAACATTTTATAGGAACGAAAGGCAAATATTTTTTAAACGTTAATATAAAAAAAAATCAGTATTTAAATTTGAACATATATTGAATGTCCATAGGATGTACTGTTTAGGACATTTGATTCATATCCAAAAAAGGACATCCAATTTATGCCCTATTTATGTCCATGGACATATGGACATAAATTGGATTTAAAATGTACGTCCATAATACATCCAGTGCTATCTGGGCATGGGTTTGCAATAAGATAGAATTCTACATGGGTTTGCAATGGATAATTTTTGTTAATGGCGTGCCCTTAACTGGTCGCCTTTTTTTACCTTTTTTTAAAGGTGAGTTTTTAGAGATTATATCATTCATTTTTGTATATTTTTATGACCGGAATAGAACAATTATTAAACATGTTTATCTAAACTTCTTTGCTTAAAATGATGTGTACAATCATATCCTGATCATTCCTCCTAAAGCACCCTATTTATATAAATTTACCCATATGTGTGTGTGTGTGTGTGTGTACTAATGTCGAGCATTTTTTATACATTTTCTATTAAATTTAGATAAAAGTTGCAGGATTTCGAAAAAGAAAAAGTTGACACAGACTTTTTCCTAAACGGCGATTTTCAAGGTTATTTAAAGGTCACTTATATTTTCAAAATAGAATTACCTTAATTTTTCTCATATAAATCGATTCCTCGCAATATTTACTATAAAAAGTTGTAAAGGTATAATTTTTACATAATCTTACATAAACTTCGAAATATTACTAATATTTTATTCTATGAAATATTTCAGTTTATGTAAAATTATGTTAACTATCTTTTAAATTATTCACTTTTAGCCATCTTACCCTTACAACCTTTTATAGTGAATATTGCAACAAATTGGTTTATATATATAATATATATATAACATCAGTTATTATTAATTGATGTTTACATTTATTTTATTTTTAGACTTACTAGAGCTCTAATGCTCCACATTTTTTGCAAAAACTGTTTATTCTACAGATTTCAATTATGCTTTTAAATGATAATTGAATATTTCCTTTTTTTAATTATTTTTATTATTATTTTTCAATCTCAATCAACTTTTATAACTTTATGCCAGCACGATACAAATACATGTGTCTTTATTTTTTTTATTATTTTCATTATTATTTTTCAATCTCAATCAACTTCTATAACCTTATGCCAGCAGGATACAAATACATGTTTGTCTTTATTATTGTATCAACTCTTGTCTTTTCCATGTAACCATGTCTTCATAGTTTGAATTATCCCTTCATCTTCTCAATCTTTCGCAGAGATTTAATTAATTAAATACACTTCACACGAAATAAAGTTTGCTGGAAGATATACAGCAAACGATAACTGTAAAAACATGATTACGTGGAAAGAACAAGAGTTGGTACAGTAAAGGCAAGTAAGTAAGTACATGTAATGTTATCGTATTGGCATAACGCTATATCCGCGGAGCAGATAATGTGGCTGTAGAGGTAGTCTGCAGTGCAGCTAATGTGGACGTAGATGTTGATTGAGATAATTGTCTAATATAAAATAGAATTTAAAAATTTAGTTTAAAAAGCTGTTGCATATATAAATAAAGTTTATTTTTTCTAAATTTGGAATATGTTTAATTAATTAATTTTTTAAGTCTATGTTTAATAAATTTTTTAAGTCTATATTCAATAATTTTATTCATTTGATAAATACATGTATGTCTTTATTTTGATATGTTTAATATAATTAGAAATTCATTATTAATTAGATATGTAAACTATAAATTCATATATAATATTTGAAAATATATGTGAATATTTAACTTAACGAGCTAATAAGATGTATAGGAATTTATATTTATATTACAGAGCCTTGTTAAACTCTTAATTTATATACACGCTGGCTTAAAAACGCGTTTGTTTATCAACATTATTACATATAGCAGAGAAAAGTATAGAATCGAAAGGATCTGAATAGCTCAGTTGGAAGAGCAGTCTCCCGGCAAGCGAAAGGTCTCGGGTTCGATTCCCGATTCAGCGACTTTCGGATCTATATTTTTCTCTTGCATTTACTTATTTCCGTAGGGGGGTGAAAGGGTTATTGAAATTAAATCTCAAATATGAGATTATTTCATATTTTAAATCTTGGCCGTGACCAAGTAAAATATTTGGTGCCTTGTGCACAGATACTTAAGGGGGATGCCGGAGGTCTACTATTATCGGCCGAACCGATTATATTTTCCAACACCAAGAAGTTTTTATTGCGTTAATAGAATAACAAATGCTTTTCCACGATTAAAGTTAATACAATAATAAACTGCGAAGCTGTCTCAATTTGTGATAAAAAGACAAAAAATTTTTAAATACGAGTTTTTTTTCTGGCTTCTCGCGTCACGTCATAACAATATTTGCTTGTATAAAAGTTTCACAATTTATACGTACAAAATAAGACCACTTCGCGGACAAAGATTGCATAAAGGAATATTAGTGAGCTTGCAGAAATAAGTTTAGAAGTCTAATAAAAAAGATCTTGGTTATGGAATATTTCATTCACATGTGTATGTGCGAAATGACATTTGGGAATAATACAGAGCACAAAATTAGTTGCGCGATGTCGCGATAGATGGAGCTGCAATCGTGCAGTTAGACAAGGACAGACAGTCATATTATCTTCGTCTCTCTCATGCTGTCTTATCTTCTGACCACGGTGTGTATACGACCGTGCTTCTGACACACACTCTCTCTCTCTCTCTCTCTCTCTCTCTCTCTTTCAAATTGCTCGTTCATAATTGTATGCGAGTGATTTGAGAGAAGAAAATATGCTTTCTAAAAATTAAAGTATGTAGATATAATATGCCAATATTATATATATGTGTATATATATATATATATATATATATATATACAGGGTGACCCATTTTAACTTAGGCAGCCAAATAACTCGAAAAATAAGCACACCTACAAAAAAATGTTTAGAATCAAAATTTCGTCATTTCGAGGGGGACGTACAATGACGTTAACATCAGCCCCCCTCACCTCTCCCCCTGGGCGGTGAGGGGGGGCAAGTTTGAAATCTTAAATGGAAACCTCTATTTTTTATTGCATATTCGGAATCTTGGCTAAAAACACATACAATTTGTCTGAAACATTTTTTCTCGATTCATGATAGATGGCGCTGTAATCGACAAAATTCAATTTCTTCGATTTCTCTTACTGAGAACCCATGCTTACGATTCTGCAATACATTAACAATAAAAATACCATGTTTTTATTGTTAATACTCAAAATTAGTCTTAAAACAAACTTCTCATTATTTTATATTACTCATTAATTACTTTTCAAGAAACTGCTTTTAGCGTAACCTGCCCTTTAGGCAACTTGAATGGTCCAAAGTACCGCACAAGAAACGCCCAATTACCTGCGGCGAGTGCACACTCAGTGCGCACTCCATTTAGTGCCAAAGTCACAAGTGTTTATGTATTTTTTTAACATTTGTACTCTGATAAAATTCTGGTAAAATGGCAAATTATACGCCTAGAAGTAGTCGATATTCTTATAACCTTTGGTGAATGTGGTAGAAATTACAGACTTACTGCCCGTACTTATGCGGAGCGATTCCCAAATTCGCCGCCATCCTACTGATCAACAAATTATAAACATTGAAAGGAGATCTCGTAATAACCCACTTCATCGCGAAAGGCGAAGGAATAGACTTCATAATAATAATGACCCTAGATTGCTCGCAGTTTTGGCTATGGTTCATTAAATCCCCATATTAGTACTCGCCAAATAGAACGAGAACTGGGAATCCCTCAAACTACGGCACATAGATTGTTACGATCAGTCAATTACCATCCGTATCATATTACTCTGGTATAGGAATTAAGTGAGGCCGACTACGTACTCAGAGTACAATTTTGTAGATGGGCTCTTGAGATGTTAGATCAGAATCCAGATTTTTTTTAGTAATATTTGTTTCAGTGATGAAGCAACATTCATCAGCAATGGTAGTCTCAATAGGCATAATTGCCACTATTGGTCACCAGAAAATCCACATTGGTATCGTGAGGTGCTTAATCAACATCGTTGGAGTTTGTATGTATGGGTAGGCATTTGCAATGGCCAAGTCATTGGACCTCATTTTTTTGAACGTCCAATTAATAGTCCAATGTATTTAGACTTCCTCGAAAATGATTTGCCAGCATACCTAGAGAATGTTCCCCTTGCAGTTAGACTAAATTTATGGTATCAACAAGATGGTGCTCCTGCTCATTATACTCGTCTTGTACGGATATTTTTGAATCAAAGGTTCCCAAATCGGTGGATAGGGCGGGGTGGACCAGTTCTGTGGCCTCCGAGATCACCGGATTTGAACCCCTTTGATTTCTTTTTATGGGGATACGTTAAAGATGCAGTGTATAGTGAAGCTCCAACGACAAGATTGAATATGATGGAAAGAATAGAAGAGCTTGTGAAGCTATAACTCCTTTAATGCTAGAAAATGTACAACGTAACTTTTGCTGTCGATTACTGTTATCTTTAGAAAATAATGGTGCACACTTTGAGCACCTCCTTCATGCGGAGAGAGCTGATAACAATGCAATCTTGCCTTCACTGGCTGGGTCACTACTTGACCTTGCTTTAACTGGTTGTGTCACCACTCGACCTTGCCTTTACTGGCTGGGTCACTACTTGACCTTGCCTTAACTGGTTGGGTTACCACTCGACCTTGCCTTCACTGGCTGGGTCACTACTCGACCTTGCCTTAACTGGTTGGGTCACCACTCGACCTTGCCTTCACTGGCTTTTTTTTTTTTTTTTCTTTTTTTTACGCAGTAGGAATCCTCATGGATACCACCGCTCTCCGGGAAGAGAGAGCGGATGGTTATGTGGGACTTCTTGCTCCCCTTGGCCGATCCACGAATGGATCGGTCAGGGGGCTCAAGACATACCTCACTAAACCCACTGCGGATACCTTCTCGGGCGTTTTAAGGGGGACGGCGAGGATGCTGGGATCCCATGCCGTCTCGCCGCCCCCCCCGCTTTATCCCTCCTTGGGAGAGTGTTGCGGAAGGCAAGTCTGCTCTCTTTTTTCGGAGGTTGTACCCCCCCCCCCGACCCCCGCGAATTGCATCGTGCGGGGTCCTCGCGGTTGCGACGCAGGGCGGTATCAACCCCACGTCGCGCCCTCCCAAAGAGTTTGGGGGGCGGGGTCACGGCTCGAGTGTCCCGCTCGAGCCGCCACCCCCCGCCTCCAGAGTGGTGCTCCCTCCCCCTCCCGAAGGGAGTGGGGGATTCGGCATTCACTCCGGAGGCCCTCACCAGGGGGTCCCTCTCAGAAGGAGAGAAACCCCCTCCGTGGACGACGTTGCCCTCCCACCGGTGCCATGTGGCTTCCGGTGAGAGAGCCCCGTGCGTCACGCCTTCGTCAAAGAGGGGGACCCAGGCGCCCCGAGCGGGAGAGCAATGCCCACCCGCCGGGGACACGTGGCCCCCCCTCGGTCCCCCCGGCTGCGACTCCTTCCGCTCCCTTAGGAGTTGGGATTCGGTCGCAATTGGGGGGATTTCCCTTCCGGGTGCGTAGACCCGCCCCCCCCGGTGGGGTGATGCGTCCACGCCCCCGGTTCTCGTGAGGCTCCAGGGGGGGGCATTAGGGACTTAGTTGTCCCCGGCCCCCCCCCCGGAAATCTCATCCTGCGTCAAAAGTTGACGCAGGTGTGTTGGGGGCGGACCCCCCCGATCCGCGCCGCCACAAACGAGCGAGCTCGCCGACGGCGCGGAAAGGGAGGGCCCGGCCCCCGCCCTCCACGTCTGCTCTCTTTTTTCGGAGGTTGTACCCCCGCCGCCATCGACGGGCAAGCCCGCCGAGGGCGGGGGAGGGGGAAGGGGCACACCTCCCCCCTCCGTGTCTTCTCCTTCTTCTCCTCCGCTGGGGGCGCGCCCCCCCCGATCCCCGACACCACAAACGGGCAGGCCCGCCGGTGCCGGGGAAAGAGGGGGCACGTCCCCTTCCTCTGCCTTTCCTTCTCTCTCCCTCTCCCTCTCGGCCTCCTCCTTCTGCAGCATAACCTTGCTGCAGAAGGAGGAGAACGCCCTCCAAACATCTTCGTTATCTGTCATTGCCCCCACTATTGAGGGCAATGACAGATCCATCCCTGCTGCGGTCACGAGCTCCACTCTTTCACCCGCCCAGGCGACACACTCGGCGAGTGTGTGCTGGGCGGTATCGCGCTCGTGGCCGCAGTGATAGCACCGCGTCGTGCGCTCCTTCCCGATTCTTTGCAGGTACTCACCGAAGCAGCCATGAGCACCTGCGTCATGTGGTAGGACACCCCACCCTTGGCCCTGTCTAGCCAGTTCTCTAGACAGGGCCGTATTGCCCCGACGGTGCGCTGTCCCGGCAGTGTTGGATCTGCCAGGAACTCCTTCCAACTTTGGATCAGCGCCCGTCGGGAGTGGACCCTCACAGCACGCCGGAGACTATCCGTCAAAGTGATGCCCGCCCGCTGGTACGCACGTGTGCGTGTGTACACTTCCGCATACACGCGGGCGAGCATCTCGACGGGGGGCACTCCGGAGAGTACCCCCGTTGCCGTCCAGCTGACCGTACGGTAGCCCCTGCAGATCCTGTTGGCCACCCGCTTCTGCACTTGTCTTAGTGCATTTCTAGGACCGCGGGCAGCCTCCAGGCATCTTGACCACACTGGGGCTCCGTACAGCAGCATGGCATGTACAGTCCCGGCGTACAACCTCCTTACACTTCCACCAGGTCCCCCAAGGTTGGGCAGCAGGCGTTGTAGTGCCATTGCTGCTCTTTCCACCTTGGGGGATATGCGGCGGAAGTGTTCTTTGAAGGTCCACTTACTGTCGAGGTGGAGACCCAAGTATTTCATACAGGTCCCCACCTCTATTGGGGTGTCTTCCACTGTGATGTGGACTCTCGGCGGCACCCCGCGAGAGCCATTGTGTAAAAAGATGGCCTCGGTTTTCTGGGGCGCCACTTTGAGTCCCATCCTCCTCATGTAGCGCACGACGCGGCTAATCGCCAAATTCGTCTGAGCGGTCGCGTCTTCCCACGAGTTCCCCCCGACCATCACCAGTGTGTCGTCTGCATAACACACCATGTTACAGCCAGGGGGGAGGGCTTGCCGAAGAACGGCGTCGTATGCGAGATTCCACAGAAAGGGTCCAAGCACCGACCCCTGCGGAACCCCGCACGTCATTCGACGCCTCTGTTCTTCGGCATTACGATCGGTATAGGCCAATCGCCTGTCCCGGAAATAGTCCGCCAGGATTGACACCAGATACTGGGGGGACCCTGTGGTATTCCAGGGCCGCCCCGATCCGGTGCCATGGCAGGGTGTTGAAGGCGTTGGATATGTCCAACGACACAGCCATCAACACCCCGCCCTCCTCCGTTACGGCCCCCGAGATCGAACGAACCCGAAGTATTGCATCGATCGTGGATCGTCCGACCCGGAAGCCGTATTGTTCCTGGCTTTAAATTGGGACCTTCCCGGGACAAGTGGTAGACGAGGCGGTCCACTATGATCCTCTCGAGGATCTTGCCCGCCTCGTCTATTAGGCAGATTGGCCTATACGCCGAGGGTTGATCCCTCGGCTTGCCCTCCTTAGGAAGGAGGACTACTTTGGCCTCCTTCCATTCTCGTGGGAATTTGCCCATGCGGAAGCATTCATTGTACATCTTCCGCATGGGCCCCGCTAGACCCCTGTAGGCGAGAGCCCATATTTTTCCATGGACGCCATCAGGACTGGGAGCTTTCCCGGATTTAATTTTCCTGATGGCGCCACGGAGCTCTCCCTCTGTGACCCCCCATGCCCTCCTCATCCCACTCCCATTCCCGTTCCGGAATTGGGCTTTCTTGGCCCTCTTCCAGCGGGAAACAGAGTGTTGATGACTCGGCCGATGAATTGGGGGTCCAAGGACTCCGTGATTGGGGCGCCTCCGCTCTTCAGTTTCTTTAAAACTATACGGTAGGGGCGCCCCCCACGGGTCCTCGTCCAGGGAGGAGAGCAGCTCCTCCCAGGCTCTCAGCCTTTGCCTTCCTTATCAGGACGCGTAGGTCATCTCTCTTTTCTTTGTAGATGTCCCACGCGTCCTGATATCCTTCGGGGTCTGACCGCTCGAACTTCCTTCTTCCTGTATGCCCCTTCTTCTGGCGTGGTCGGAGGCTCGCCTTGCTTCGGCGATCTCCTCCGACACCAATACGCCTTTCGGGGGGACTTGCGTTTTATTTTGGGCATGGCCGCGTCACAAGCATCGTTTATTGTCTTGAGCAGCCATGTGCCTTCACTGGCTGGGTCACTACTTGACCTTGCCTTAACTGGTTGTGTCACCACTCGACCTTGCCTTTACTGGCTGGGTCACTACTTGGACCTTGCCTTAACTGGTTGGGTTACCCACTCGACCTTGCCTTCACTGGCTGGGTTACCACACGTTCAAGCACCCCGAATTGTGAGAGGCAAGGGGACTCACGTCAATCAAGCACCCCGAAGGGAATAGAAAACTGCTACGGTCCACGTTGTTGTTCCTGGGTTACGCTAAAAGCAGTTTCTTGAGAAGTAATTAATGAGTAATAAAAAATAATGGAAAAGTTTGTTTTAAGACTAATTTCGAGTATTAACAATGAAAACGTGGTATTTTTATTGTTAATGTATTGCAGAATCGTAAGCATGGGTTCTCAGTAAGAGAAATCGAAGAAATTGAATTTTGTCGCTTACAGCGCCATCTATCATAAATCGAAAAAAAATGTTTTAGACAAATTGTATGTGTTTTTTAGCCAAAGATTCCAAATATGCAATAAAAAATAGAGGTTTCCATTTAAGATTTCAACTTGCCCCCCCTCACCGCCCAGGGGAAGAGGTGAGGGGGCTTGATGTTAACGTCATTGTACGTCCCCCTCGAAATGACGAAATTTGATTCTAAACTATTTATATATATGTGTATATATATATAATATATATAATATATATATGTGTATGTATATATATATATATATATATATATATATATATATATATTCAGCATTGCCGACAGCACCAGGTTGATAATCCCTGAACAGGGCCCAGGACTTATAATTTTGCAATTTTTTGAATAAAATAATTTATTCATGAAATTAATAAAATTATAACTAGAATATGTAATAAGAATATTTTTAAATTGATCTGTGTATTGGTTTAATTTATCGTCATCGAAGAGGAAAGAAGGAAAATCTCCGATTACGTTTATTTGTCAATCATAATTAAAAATATTCAAAAAATCATATGCTTTTGTTTGTAATTGTCAATCTAATCTTTGATTGACTTTGCACGATAAGAAAATTAGTTATATTTTTACAATTTTACATTATAAATGTTGATAAAAATTCAAGTTGTAAACTTTGACTTCGGAATCGAGCAAATTCAATCGAAGATAGTATCGACAATTTATCATTTGATCGAATATCTGATTGATAAGAAATAACATAATCGGAGATTTTCCTTTCCTTTCCCTTTGATGACGCGATAAATTAACCAATATATTGATCAATTTAAAAAAATTATTCTTATTATATATTCTTATTAGTTTGATGATTAATTATTTTTATTCATAAAATAAATTGCACAAAATAAAATCTTGGGCTTTTTTGTACTGTGGATATCATTCTAAATGCTGCAAGCAGTGTAGGTACATTTGAAAATCTGTATTCATAATTGTGCAAAAAATTATATATATATATATATAATATGCCATCCATGATATCTGCTCACACAATGTGAACAACAATATTCTATTTTATAAATATAAATTTCTACAACTTATATATAATTATTATTTTATTTTATTTTACTATTATTATTTTATTTTATTTATTATTTATTATTTTATGGCTTCCGGTCCGGTAAGAGAGTGAGTGACAGGTGTGTGAAAGCGTGGCAGGTATTTGTGAGGAAAGAGTAAGAAAAAGGGGTGAGGTGAATAGGAGATAAGAGGTGAGAGGGTGTGTAGAAAAAAGAGGAGGAGAGATTGAAAGGATAGGAGAAGATAAAGGGGGTAAGGAGTTTAGAAAGTAGAAAGTAGGAAAAAGTGAGGACACGTGGACACGTAGACACGTGGAAGAGAGAGAGTAGGTGTAGGGAGTAGGTGAGGAGGTAATCACCACCCTCTTCCCCCCAGATGAAGCGGAGGAAGAGGGTGGTGACAGACCCCGGGGTCCTACGATCCAAAATGATTGGAGCGAGGACCTCGGGGTCACAGGTAGAGAGCTCGTCCGAGCAATTGGGCGGCTCCGGGCGAAGAACACCGCCCGGGGCCGGACGAAATTCCCGGGAAGGCCTGGATTTTGGCCCTCAACGTCCTTGGGGGGAGAATGAGGCAGCTGTTTGACAAGCTGCCTCAAGAAGGGCCAATTTCCGTCCATATGGAAGGACGCCGAAATTGGTCCCTTCTACGAAAGGAGGGGCGCCCCGCAGAATCCCCTGCGGCGTACCGCCCCATTTGCTTGTTGGATGAGGCGGGCAAGCTTTTCGAAAGAGTGATAGCTGCCCGCCTCAGAGAACACCTGTCCGGGGTGGGACCCGATCTCTCCGAATGTCAATACGGATTCGAGAGGGCAGATCGACGATAGATGCTATTAAGCATGTCAAAGCTCTCTCGGATGAAGTTGTGGAGGGGGGGGCGGTGTGTTGATCGCGACGAGCTTGGACATCTCGAACGCGTTCAACACGCTGCCTTGGAGACATATACGCGAGGCACTCCAATACCACGGGGTGCCTCGCTACTTACAGGAGGTGATCGGGGACTACCTTAAGGACAGGTGGATCTCGTACACGGGGCGGTACCAAGTGCCGCACAAAAAGAAATTAATAAGGGGGTTCCACAGGGGTCGGTCCTGGGACCGCTCCTGTGGAACATCGGGTATGACTGGGTTCTGCGGGGCGCACTCTCCTGGGCGTGCACCTTGTGTGTTATGCCGACGACACACTGGTGCTTGCCCGGGGGAAGGATTGGGGGGAAGCTCGACGCTTATCGGCAGTGGGCGTCGAGCTTGTTATGGGCAAGATTCGCGCCTTGGGACTGAGCGTGGCCCTCCAGAAGACCGAGTGTATTCACTTTAACGGTCCTAGGGGGGGGCCACCTCAGTCCTACATCGAGGTAGAGGGAGTTCGGGTGGAGGTGAAGCCCCATATTAAATACTTGGGGCTCACCCCTCGACAGTCGCTGTGGGCTGGAGGTGGAACATTTCCGTCGCCTTGCCCCCCGAGTAAGGGCGGCAGTCAACTCGATGGCTGCTTGCTGCCCAACATCGGGGGGCCCAAGGAAAAGATTACGCCGCCTCTACATGGGGCGGTCGGATCCATGGCGCTCTACGGAGCGCCAGTGTGGGCGGGCGGCCTGAGGGCGCAAAGTCAGAAGCTTCTGCTGAGTTTACAGCGGAAGCTAGCCATCAGGCTCGTCCGCGGATACCGGACCGCTCCCATTGGAGGCGGCTTTGGCGGTGTCAGGGTCCATTCCCTGGGACCTGCTGGCGGGGGCGTACAAACAAATGTACGATCGAAAGGATGACCCTCCGCGGCGGGGTCGCATCATGACACCGAAGGCGATGGAGGCGGCCCGCCGTCTGACTAAACACCAGGCGGTGGAGAAATGGTCGGAGGCTCTCCTCCGACCAAGAGCCGGACTGCGTGCCGTCCAGGCCATCCAGCCAGTACTTCAGGAGTGGCTGTCGAGAAAGCCCGGACTCTCATATAGAGTCGTGCAGGTGCTCATCGGGCACGGGTGCTTCGGAGAGTACCTGCACGACAAGGCGCGGAGGGAGCCATCGCGGAGATGCCCACACTGTAACGGAGGTCAGGGACACGGCGCAACACACGGTCGAACATTGCCTAGCTTGGGCAGACCAGCGCCGTGCCCTGACCAACGTCCATCGGGGGGGGACCTTGGGCTTCCCAGCATGGTCAAGGCCATGCTGGAAAGCCCACTTAAATGGGAGGCGGTCGCCTCCTTCTGTGAGGACGTCCTCACGCGGAAGGAGGCGGCCGAAAGAGAGAGAGAGGCCGACCCTGATGCGCCCCCAATGCGGCGCAAGAGGGTCGGCCTACGAGGGAGAAGGTTTGCCGCCCAGGCGGCGAGAGATTGAGGAGATCGAGGAGGAGGCGGGATAGGGGAGAGGGAACTTGCTCTCTCTCCCCAATCCCGCTCGATAGAGGTGAGAAGGAGGGCTCCTTCGGGGACCAAGGCCGAATCCCAACCCATTCTGGGGAAGGAGGGAGCCCGGTCCCCGAAGGAGAAACACCAACGGGAGAGGCGGAACGGAGGGGACGCGATCCCACCCTTAGGGTGGGCTCAAGCGTCCCCTCCCTTCCGCTGAGGGAGACTGCCTCCAAGGAGGGAGTCTCCCGAGAGAGGGTGTCTGGCGCCGGGTCCTAACCCCCTTCGGAGGCGGAAGGGGCGCCAACACCCGAGACAGGAGAGCCGCAGAACTCAAAGGGCGGGGGCCCTTCGAGTTCATTGCACGCGACTCTCCACGGAGGGGAGAGGAGTGGTGGTGGTCCCCACTCCTCTCCGCTGGCGGGCTTGCCCGCCAAACGGGAGGGGCGCACCCGAAAGGGGTGCGTCACGGCGCTTCGGAAACCCCGGTTGCATGCAAAAGCGATTCCCGGGGTTTCCGAGTAGCGCCAGGAGGACCACCGACTGGCTTAGCGGGTCGGGAGTTGAGCCCTCAGCCCTCTCCCATCCCCGCATAACCCAAAGCTTCCCCCAGGCGGCGGGTATGTGTATACACATTCCAGTCGTAAAAAAAAAAAAAAAAAAGGTGTAGGGAGTAGGTGCAGTAGAGTTAAAAGATAGGGAATTCACTAGCGAGTTGGAGCGAGTTGGAGCATAGAGTAGGTGAATCGAAGAAAGAAAGCAATAAAAGAAAAATAATTAAGAAAAGAATATTAGAGATAGGAGGATAGAGACCAATAGAGATAGGATGTTAGGAGGAAGGGGAAAAAAGGGAGATGAGGAAGAAATAAAAAAGAAGGCAGGGAGGCCGAGAAGAATAGATGAGTTAGGGAAGGAGAGGAGGAGCAGTATGGGATGTATAGAGGATTTTTTGAAAAGGAAAAGAGAAGAAGGGGGGAGAGGAGGATAAAGAGGAAGAGGAAAGAAGCCTAAGAAGGAGCAAAAAGACAGAAAGGCTGAATAGAGAGGTAGGGGGGATAGAAAAGGAGGAGTTAAGGAGGATGATGGAGGAGATAGGGGAGAAGATAACAGAGAAGTTAGGCGAGGAAATGAGAAAGTTGAAGATAGAAATTTGGAAAAAGGAGGGGGAATGGAGAGAGGAAAGAAGAGAATTGAGAAAAGAGATAGAGAGCCTGGAGAAGAGAGTGATAGATTTGGAAGCAAGAGTAGAGGAAAGAGGAAGAAGAAGGGAGGAAAGAAAAAGAGGGGGCGCGAAGGAGGGAGGAGTTAAGGAGGATGATGGAGGAGATAGGGGAGAAGATAACAGAGAAGTTAAGCGAGGAAATGAGAAAGTTGAAGATAGAAATTGAAAAAAGGAGGGGGAATGGAGAGAGGAAAGAAGAGAATTGAGAAAAGAGATAGAGAGCCTGGAGAAGAGAGTGATAGATTTGGAAGCAAGAGTAGAAGAAAGAGGAAGAAAGGAGGAAAGAGAAAGAGAGGGGGGCGAAGGAGGGGAGTAAGGGAATAAACGAGACAATAATAGGAAAAGTGAAGGACATAGGAAAGAAATTAGAATGGAAGGAAAGAGAAGAGAGAGAAGAAATAACATAGTAATAAAAAGAATGGAGGGAAGGGAAGGAAGGTGTAAAGGAAAGAGTAGAGAAATTAATGAAAGAGATAGGAGCGAAAGCAGAGATAGAATGGATAAGGATGTTGAAAGAAAAGGAGGGAAAGGAAGGTGAAAATGGTGGTAGTAAAACTAGGAAGTAGAGAACAAAAAAGACAGGTAATGGAGAGGAAGAGGATATTAAGAGGAAAGAGGGTGAGAATAGAAGATGATTTAACATGGGAAGAAAGAAAGATAAAATGGAGGCTAATGGAGATCGCGGAGATAGAAAGGAGGAAAGGAAACAATGTATGGACGAGCTATGGAAGGATAAAAATCAATGATGTATGGTGGAGATGGGAAGAGGAGGAAGGGTTGCTTAAAAACTGGAAAGGAGAAATTAGAGAAGGTTATAGAGAAAATGAGGGGGGAAAGAAGGGGGTATGAAGACAGGAAAGGAGGAAAAAAAGGGATAGAAGAAGGGAAAAGAGAGGAAAGGAGAAAAGGAGGAGGGGAGAACAATAGTAAGAAGAGATTGATTGATTGATGAGCTTTTATTTAGCTTTCTCAGCTATTTCTTATACATTTTAACATTTACATATGTAAGATATGCGCTTTTAATCTTCTTTTAAATAATTCGAGCCTATCGCAAGTTTTAATTTCTACTGGCAGGACGTTATACAATATACTTCCTTATAAAACAAACTTTT
>NW_028190989.1:0-39599 GCF_048542155.1 Nylanderia fulva | reverse complement strand
GGAAGAATTTCTCGCCGCCGGCGAAAGCAACACGACCGCGAACGGATTGGATGAATTTTCGCTCCGCCGGCGAAAGCAACACGCCGCGAACGGACTTGGAATGAATTTTCGCTCGCCCGGCGAAAGCAACACGCCGCGAACGAACTTGGAAGAATTTCTCGCTCGCCCGGCGAAAGCAACACCGCCCGCGAGCGAACTTGGAAGAATTATCGCTCGCTCCGGCGCCGCGCAAAGCAACACGCCGCGAGCGAACTTGGAAGAATTTGTCGCTCGCCCGGCGAAAGCAACACGCCGCGAACGGACTTGGATGAATTTCTCGCTCGCCCGGCGAAAGCAACACGCCGCGAACGGACTTGGGAAGGAATTTCTCGCTCGCCCGGCGACAAGCAACACGCCCGCGAACGGACTTGGAAGAATATCTCGCTCGCCCGGCGAAAGCAACACGCCGGCGAACGGACTTGGATGATTTTTTCGCTCTGCCCGGCGAAAGCAAACACGTACGCGCGAACGGACTTGGATGAATTTGTCGCTCGCCCGGCGAAAGCAACACGCCGCGAGCGAACTTGGAAAAAGCGGCTTGTGCGGCCGGAGGTGTCGCCCGCCAACGAAAGCAACACGCCGCGATCGTACTTGGGTTACGGGCGGCGCGTGCCGCCGGAGGTGTCGCCCGCTAATCAAGGCAACACGCCGCTATCGGGCCTGGAAAAATTTTCTCGCTCGCCGGCGAGAGCAACGCGCCGCGAGCGAACTTGCGCCTGTTTCCCGAGTTCTCGCTTGTACCGCTAACGAGCGAGCTAAATGAGATTAATTAAATGAGGACGCATCGGAAAGTTTATTCGTGCAAACACTCCGGCTTCGCTTATCGGCATCCTGCCTGCATTCGTCCACGTATCGGTCGTAGAATCTCGAAGATTGTGCATCCGACGAGTGGTAACCGGGAATTAGCAGATATCGTAATAATCGTGTCGCGCGGTCGTGCGGAGCGTCGAAAAGTACGAAACCTTTGTCCGAAACGTATTTCCGTATCGTAGCATTATCTCCTCGTAGCGGCGCTACTCGCCGTCAAGTTGCCCCGGAGGGTACCGCCGGCGGGCGACGGACTTGGTGAAATCATTCGGTCGTCCGGAGTGTGTCGCCAGTCCCGGAGGTGCCGTCCGTCCCCTAAGTTGACGCCGGCCGTTATGTGGTGCCGCACGTATAATCACGCCCGTAACGAGCCGTCTCGGGTTGCCGCGCGCGTGATTTCGCATCGGGCGAGTGTTCCGTACCGTAATCGCGGTCACCGCAGCTTGCGTGTTGCGTATCATCCGTAATAATTCGAAATATATGTCTCCGACACGTGGGTTTGAGAGACACGTTTCGAGTTAGTAATCGGACAGCGCCCTCATGTCGAGCGAGCGCCGAATATTAAGTAACTTTCGTCCGAAACGTTTTTACGTAGCTCTCCTCGTTGCGGCGCCGTAAATCGTCGTTAAGTGTTCCGGAGGTACCGCCGGCGGTCGTCTGACATCGAGAGATCATTCGGTCGTCCGGAGGTGCCGCCCGTCCCGGAGGTGTCGCCGGTCGGCCGTGGTTCCCGGAGGTGTCGCCCGGTCCGAAGGTGTCGCCGGTCGGCCGTGGTGTCCCGGAGGTGTCGCCCGGCCCGGAGGTGCCGCCCGGCCCGGAGGTGCCCTGCCCGGTCCGGCCGTGGTTTCCCGGAGGTGTCGCCCGGCCCGGAGGAGGCCCGCCCGACCCTGGATGGTGCCGCCCTTGGCCCGGATACGGTGCCGTCCGGCCGGAGGCACCACCCGGAGGTACCGGGTCGTGTGCTTATAAGCCGTTATTGACGTGCCTTGCATTTCGTTTGTTCCTTCTTAATTAATGCTAATTATCGTTGTTTGACATTCGCCATACGGCTATCGTGATAATATTTTATCGTACAATAGGACTTTCAATCGTTCGCTTCTCCGCGACAATGTTCTCGATTGAACGCGCCTTTCGGCGCTCGCGCTCGCATACGGCCGTGCGTAGGACCGTGCGTCGCCGACCGCCTGGCGGCCGGTTGGGTACTATAAGAGATACGTCGCGCTCGGCGTGTCGAAGCGAGTCGAGCGAGTCCGGACGAGTCGTAAACGTACTTTATCGAGTCTGCTCGCCACTCCGGCGTGTTTCGACCGCTCTCCGGACCGTCGCCGACCGCTTGGCCGGTCGGGTTGGGTACTATAAGAGGTAGGAGAGATTAATATTGTATACGTGTCGCGCTCTCGACGTTGACAGAACGAAGAATCGCCCGAACGGGTCGAGAACGGATTTTGTCGAGTCGCGACTCTGACACGGAGAGAACATTATATATAAAATGTTTGATTTTGGAAACCACGAATATATAAAATAATATACGATCGTCGCAGAACGCGCCGCCGCCAGTCTTCTCATGCTTGGAGGTTGCGTGTCTCGCGAGAACGTACGTTCGACTCTCGCGTCGTCTCGTATTTCCTCTTCGCCGGGGATTACGGTGCGGCTCTTCTCGTTCGTCGCCGAACGCGCGCAAAATTAACGCACACTTATTTATTACGAGCACAGCATTGGCCACGAGTCGGTGTCGCAAGACCGAATGGCTCTTATGTGGCGCGCACGCCTCTAGTGTGTTGGCCGCGCGGTTCCCTCTCGTTTCGTACGCAGCAGCGGAATCGTCGCGCTTACCGAGCATCTACTCCACGGATACGAGTTTGCGGGAAAGAGTTGCTTCTTCCCGCTCGCTTTGTACGCCGTAGCGAAATCTTATTGCTGGTCGTGTGCGGTTAAACGCGTACGAACCAGACCAGAACAGTCCTCGACGTCTAAGCATCGCCATCGTCGATCTAGCGTCAGGGTGAATCGCGCGGTCTCTCGAGACCGCGCATCATAACATTTGGGAGAATAAGAACACGAGTATTTTGATCTTGTGGATTTTTGAACGGAGAGGAGGAGGAAGAAGAGGAGAGGCGGCGGCGTCGGGGGTTTACTCTCGCCTCCGTCGTTCTCTCGTACGCTTTACATAATAGCGTTAAACACAGCAGAGTGTCGCCGACCGGCTGAGCAAGACCGGCGGCAAATAAAATGGCACATACGAGCGAGTCGCGCGCGCGTCGGTGTTTCGGCATCGAACGCGCGCGCGCGCGAAAAAGAGCTAGCGACGAGTCTTCGGGCTCGCTCGCGAGTTACTCCCTTGCGAGTAACCGAACACGAAGCTCCCTGGTTGATCCTGCCAGTAGTCATATGCTTGTCTCAAAGATTATAAATGTAATTTATTTAATTACATTTTTATTTTTTAAATAATACATATATACGTTCCAAAAAATATAAGCCATATTATTATATATGTACGTGTGTGTGAGTGTATAACTATCATTTAATACACATTCACGTTAAATCACATCATTTAATCATATTTAATAACTATATCACTAACATATATAATTAATACTTATAATAAATCATTTTTAAAGTAATTTTTTTTAAATTCTAGTTATCACTTTATCAGAATTATGAAAAAAATTGATACAATTGTTAGAAAACTTAAATGTGCATAACTTTTTAATATATAGGCATTAATAAAATAAACATAGTGATTGTTAATTTTTTATGCTACAGCTACGCATAAAAGTACTAAAATACTTAGAACTTTAAATTACTTTAATATTCAACTGTATATATTATTATAACTTTTCTCGTTTTATACTATATTTAAAAAATAATATTTAATAATTACTTTATTGCACTTACAACTATGCATATGTATTTAATACTGTAACCATTTAAATAATAAAATATATATATAATTACTGTGTATGAAATTAATACATTCAAAATAAAAAAAGTACATATGCAAAAATAAACTCTATAAAATCTATAAATAAACGTAATAATAATAAACTGTGCAATAAACGTAATAATAAACGTTCAAATATTTTATTTATTATATATTAAAATTATTCTATTTAATAACCTGTCCTTTTCTTGTTTAGATCTCCTCATTTCGCATCTCTTCTTTTGTTCTTTCTTTTTCCTAAAAAGAAATATGTGATTGTTATACATAGGTGCAATAAGTCAATTCTGCAATAAATATTCTATACAAAATAACAATAAGTTCTTAAATGTTGTATTTAATTTAAAAAAACTAATACACGCAATAATGAACAGATAGTGCATGTGTTCACCCTCTTTAAAATCAGTTTCTTATAAAAATAAAAAGTTGAGATAAGATGATAAAATAGTTAAATTGAGGTATATTATATATAACTTACAAATCTCGGTCAAATCTCTGCTTGGCTAAAATTAGCCATCTTGCAATTATATCCTCAACTTCCTTATTTGTTAAATTGGTTCTGAAGTTCGCGCAGCATCTAACAACAAGTTTAAACAGATATGTGTGGTTATAGATTATATAAAAATTTAAAGCGACTTAATTTTATATATATATATATATGTATATATGTATATATACTATTCAAAATTATTTTATATTCCTATGATTACATATTATTGAATAATGATATTAGAGTTTCTAATAGCATCATCCAATATAACCATGCATAGAATGCTATATATAAAGTGTCAAAAATATGTCAATAAAAACATTTCTGTGATTAAATATTTATATACTTACTTATGATACATATAGTAATGCGAAGATTTTTAAAGGCATTTTTCAATTTTGCACCAGCCCAACTATATTCCATTGCTAATTTATTTGTTAAAATATGTTTCATCATGTACGAAATCACATCATGATGATCCTTACCTCCTAAAAAGCTCAATTGTCTTGTCTAAAAATATAAAATAATTTAATTAATATTAGTTTATGATCTAAAAATATCAAAATAATAAACATTTGTTTGTCTCTTATAAAAAAAGTTAACATTACTTTTCTTTTAACTTCTTTAAAATTATTTAACATTATATAATAAATAAATATGTCCAAAATATTGCTTTTTATAAGACATTTCAATAAAATGTTTCTAATCGTAAGTATAAAATGATAATATTTTGTATATACCATTTCTGTAGCAACACATTTGTTTTTAATTGATTATCAATTCTCTGTAATTGTTCTGACGGTATCTGCTGGCAATCGAAATCATAATGTTCTTTTTTTAAATAAGATCCGTTCCTCCTCATTTTTTCTTATGTGATTATCCAACTTTATTAACGTTCATCATTGTTGTAAGATTTAACAATACTGCATTTAGTTTCCTGATAATTAAATTAGAAAATCTGCAAAAATAATTGACACATATTATTGTATATCTACTCATTGTCAGATTATATAAATATTACGAATTATATACCATTTTAAAATATGTTTACAGTGATATAAATAAAAAAAAGTTAAAACTTTAATAATATATATATATATATATAGGTAAGCTTTACAAAAATTTAAAATTAATAACAGATATATTTTTACCTACATCAATCTCAGCATTACAAGTATCGGATGTAGATATTGTATCTGAATTTTGTGGAACAAGGTCATCTTTATTTGCTGTTCGATGTTCTTGTGAACTTATAGATTTACTATATGTAACTGCAGACTTTTTAGACTGAATATTAATTATTTTTTCATTACTTATTGTATCGGAGGCTTAGTTGTTTTCTTATAATTTTTTATCAGTGGTTTTTTTATTTCATAAGTCATTTTGCTTTTATTTAAATCGTTTGATATATTAGAAGCTTCATCTAAATCATTGCTTGTGTCAGTTCTATCTGAATTATCAGAAGAACTTGAAATTTTTTTTACTCGATTCATTTTCTTATCACCTTGTATTAATGGTGTCTTTATTTCACAGATTTTGCTCTTATTTATTGTTAAAGCTTTTGGTGTATTAGGAAAATTATCTAACTCTAAATCATTGCGAGTTTTTAATTTATTGATGCTTGTGTCGCTTGTATCAGAATTATCAGGAGATGAACCTGTATTTTTTTTGCTCGTTGATATCTCGATTTTTTGAGGTTATTTCCATCATCACCATCTATATCGGTTATTTGTTCAGCTAATTTAAGTTTGTCTATAGCTTTATCATATGTATCTAAAACGTATAAAATTTTTGAATTTTAAAAATTAGATTTTGTTTTTATATATTTATAATCAAATATCACTTAAAATTTAAATTTTAATATATACTTTTAATACATATATATTATAATTTTAATTTATATAATTTTGATAAAAAAATAAAATACATTTTTTATATTACTAACCGCTGCTACCAAAAATACGGATTATTTTATATAATTGCCAATCATCAGAAGGAAATATTCTTTTCATAATTGCTTTATTTATCTTAATTTGACTTGTATATGATGGCCATTTACATTCCTTATTATTTTCAGTTAACCATTCAGAAGGAACAATTTGTAAACCATCTTCGAACTCCACAATATTATACGCCATAATAACTGTAAATAAAAATTGATCAGCATTGAAATTATAAATAATCTATGATGTAAATAATATGATAAAAATGTGACGATAATAATAATAATAATAATAATAATAATATTTGCAATTTATATTAGAGTATTATAATTACGTTTAATTATTTAATTACAAATGCAAATTAATATTAAACATGTATTATTCAGTTGTGGTGTAACATCGGAAATATAATATAATTTTTTTTATAAGGCATTTTCAACATTTTTGCTCTAATTTTATCAAACTCCCATGTCTGAAGATGAGAATATTCAGACATGATACCAATATTTAAAGTTAATGACGAAATAGGCTGTGTATATAAATCTTCCACTAACACAAGTACTTTGCCAATAGCATACATTTTATTGTCATTAGATTTAATGAAATTTAAAATTGACATTATTTGTCCATTTTCAAAAGAAATGCAATTATTTTTTGGATCATCACAGTTAATATAATATTGATTATTGCAAAAAATTTTATATTGTTGTACAGAAATGAAATCTTTCGTAATAGGACCATCACAATGAGAGCGTGTAAAACATTTTTCCATATCGTATGAATTTGAATATATTTTGAATGTTTCATTATTATGTATTGTCTCAATTTCTGCAAATCTTCTTGTTAATTTGCTGTAATGGTTGGTTAGTTTTACGAATTAATTTCTTTAACGTAGACATATAATTCTCAAATTTAAATGCACTAAATTTATCCAGAGCACCCAAATTGTTTTACGTCTGCAGCAAGATGTAATAAATTATGAATATTATGTGAAATATATTTAGAACCGTAGATAACTTGAAATGATTTTACAAAATGTTTTAATAAATTTTCTGCATATTCTATAATAGAAGTTTGATATGTTAAAGTAGGATGTGCAAGAATTGTGATCTGCTAACTTGTAATGTTAGAAAATTTAAATATACATTTCTTGTAGTATTCCTTTCAATATAATAGGACCTGTATATAATAAAAATTGCCGATATCTGTTGGCTTTCCAATGTTTGATATACTTTAATGATCTGGTTTTCGAGCAAAATCAGAAGGAATATAATTGCGTAACTTTATTAGTTTCTTAGAAATTTGTTCTTTGTCTGAATTTGATAATCTTATCTTAAGTGGTCCTGAAAGCCATAAACATAATAAGTTTTACGCATAACACCCAAAACATACCAGGTGCATATAATCTAGTGGCACATTTGTAACTAAGCCTAGATTTGGTATATTTTTTAAAATTGTGTCACCAGTTTGATATCAAGATTATAAGATCCAGTAAAAAATTCTTTATCATTCCGTAACATCATATTAGATGTGTTATGGAAAACATATATGTCCTTCTATATTATCACCTTCAATAATGCATTAGTGCAACTATTATATCCAGTGTGTCCCTTTTACATTTAAAATAAATGATTTAGCAGGAGAGCGTCACAAATTATTGCTTTAATTTCGACCTTTTATGATCTGTCCCTCATAATCAATCCCATGTATTTATAAAAGCAATAGCATCACCTACAAACATTTTTAAAAACTCATTGCATTTTTTGGTTTTCCTTCACCATAATATAAGGCAATGACATATACATTGTTTATAATATTATCTGCACAATAATATTGGCCATAAACTCCTTTGTGGAAGACTTATATAGGGTAACCATCAATATTTATAAATAATTGAATGTTATCAAGAGCAAAATTCAATCTTTTACGTTCTCTCAATAATTTTAGAAGAGCTTTTTCGAGACCTAAGTGGCAGTAATCTCCGTTTTCAATTTGTATAATTTCATAGTTGATTTAGGAGTTTGCAATAAGGTGACGTGGATCTTTAGGCAAAGTATAATTAGTGTGTGTTTGCAATATCGTTAAAAGGTGACGGAGTGATTTGAGTGAGTATCTTTTCTTCAATAGCCCATTTACTTATGTCATGTATAAAAGTTTCGTTATCATTTAAACACAGATTTTCATAATTGTTATCGACTATAGCGCTTGCAGCTTATTTGCATCCGTTGTAATTTTGTATCATACAGGCATTATTTTCATTCAGAAAGTTAATATTATTTTCATCATAATATTGATTTAGATTCTATCTGAGTATACTTTATCAGAATCACATAAAGACGAAGCATTCTCATCAACACAATTAGTTGATCATTATTATTATTAATTATTGCCATAGAATCCGCAGAATCAGTCTGAGTGAGTTATCATATTCATATCTGTTACTGTTGTTTCTTGCAACTAATCTTCGTTTATGTCTTGCACTAATAAAATATTGAGGTGTTGTTCGTTTGCGACCCATATTTTTCACAAAATATATTTTTTTTTCCTAAATATACATATACAATGAAAAAAAGATATCTTGTTACAATAAATATGAAAAAAATATAAGACAAACATAAGATAAAAAATATTGTATATACTAACCTTAATTTTTATGTTGATGTTTTTCACTTTGTTAAATCACTTCTTATTGCTAAGTGATCTTCTGAGATCACTTATTTTGAGTCAAAATGTCCCTCTTATGCAAATAAAAAACACGTGCTGGTACACCAACAGACTAGCGTATACGCTGCAGAGCGTTTTGGGCAACGTGTACGCGCCTACACGGTCACGCTTGCATTAGGATTAGTAAGATTAGGTTACATTAAGTAGCGTCCATTAACGGTGACGTGTTGATTCTTTACTTTTAGAACAAATCAACGTCAAGTCTTGACAAGATGACAACTTAGCAGTCATTTGTGAAATGCTATTTTCCATTTCCGAGTATTGCCTTTTATCCCTGGGCTTCTTTGCTTACTTGCTGTCCCGCTCTATCGTTAGGTCGGTTCTCCCACTTACCGCGACCCTGTTACCTCTTCATTCACTCCCCCCTTCCTCTCGTCCCCTGTTTACCTTATGCTCTTCACTTAGACCCTTTAATCTGTGCAGCCACCCCTTGTGCTGTATCCTAACCCACTGCTTAATCATTACCACTTCCGCAAAACTTTATTCTGCTTTCATTCACGTTACACCATTTACCATCTATTCTTAAATATTTCTTCCTTCCTATCCATAATCTATTTGCCCTCCTTCTGCCATACATCTATCAGCTATCTCTTATCTAATTCCTTTTAATCTTTATTTGCCTACATTATCTTCCAATCGTATGAGGCCGCCAATCTCCTAGCATCTTTCCTTCCATTGCCCTTAATTTCGTTTTGTTTTTGCACATTACCATCCTCTTTGATCCAGGACGCCCTTCAAGACTTTAGTATCACAACCCCACAATACCCGTGTGACTCCTTTTTCTCCTCACCCCTGAAACAGACGTTGCGCTCACCTCCGAACTGGCCACTAGATTGGGTTATTTTATCTTAACTTCTACCTATCCTCTCCCAGACACCATCTATCATGTTTGTCTTACAGGAGTGGTTGGCGTATACGTCCCCGCTTTGATGGACATCCTAACCATTCTTTTACTCATCAACATGTTTTGTAGGTGGGGGGGCGCTGGCGGCGCTCTCTTCATTTTGGAGTGGGAACGCCACCCCCGGCTGTCGAGTCGGCGGACACCTAGTGAAGGCGGGTCTGTCACAAAGCGGGGCCTCGCCCGAGGAGAAGCCAAAGCGCGAGCCGCTCCCGACACAGCTTGGAACGTGAGACAGAACTATTTGCTTGGAGAAGACTGAACACGGGGGGGGCGGGCGGACCTAAGGCCACGGAGAAAAGGGGACCGCCTAGGCGGTTAGCACCTCCCTCGCCCAGAGGAATAACCGGGGGAGAAGAGGGAAGCGGCGCGACGAGGGGAGGGAGAAGGGAGGGGAGAGTCATTGACCTGTATATAACGCTTTTCTCCTTATACTTTCTTTTTTAATATATCCCTATAAATTCTTCTTTCTTTATCATCTTACACAGATTGACCTTTTAAGCATGCTCCTAAATATGTCTCGTCTTTGAGATCCTCCAATTCCATTCTATTTACCTTACCCCTTATTTTTCTAAAATTTACGGATGGCGGAATCTTTGTAACTTTTATCTTCTATGAAAACACACATTATGTCTAAATGCCTTAATGGTATCCCTTTCACTCTCTTCTATCTCCTACTTTTCAATGACTACCCAGTATTACCCGCTACTTACCTAGTACACTTTTCTTTTAATCTCTCCTTATTTTTATCATCCTATATCCTATCTATAATCTGTCTACTCTATGCTTCATTCTCCTACGCCACCTGCAATCCTTCCACTACTCTATCTGTTCTTCCTTCCCTACACTCTCCGCCTCTCTATCTGCACCTACCCTCCCTACGTTGTCAGCACAGCACTCACGTTCTCTCCTAACTTAATTTTCCGCTCTTCTCATCTAATTTTCCTGTCTCCCTTATCACCTCTGTACCTTCCCTCATTCACTCCACCTTTTCACTCCTCTCTCCTTTGCTCCTGCACCCTCTCTCACCTCTTTCACTCTTTTTCACTCTTAATCACTTTCTCACTCTTGATCAGCCTCTACCGACACCCGCCCACGATAAGACCGGAAACGAAAGTCCCCAATTCTTCTATTAATTTTTTAAATTCTACAGTTATCTGCAATGGGAATGAATTGACAACTAATTGGTTTAGGAAACCTACATGTTCTGGTAGATACATCAATTTTCTTTCAAGTCATCCTATTAAATATAAAATTAATACGATTTACAATTTAGTAGACCATGCAATTTTACTGTCAAACGAACAATTTCATAATACAAATATTGAGATTGTAAAAAACATTTTAATTAATGAAAATCTCTCCTCCAATTTTAAAGTTGACCAGACTGGCAATAATTTATTTTGAATAATTAGTTAAATTACAACGTTTCGGCTGTCATTGCAGCCCTTTTCAAGTAATCTATAAACAATTATATACATATAAATATACTCTTAATGCGCTTAATCATACAAATAATTATAAATTTACAAAAATATATATGTTTACATACCAGATTAATACAATAAATCATATTCACAGCAAACCCCCGACAAAATTAACCATTGTTTTGATGAATAATGTATAACTGACAGAAGTAAGCACGAAATAAATAGATGTTGACTGTTAGCAGGAAACTTAGTCACTACGCGTTGAGAAAATAGAAAACCAAAGTACTGTGTCTTTCGCAATTTTTAAAACGTCAATACAAAGTCAAATAAATAAATAAATAAATGAATAAATATGTAACATATGACAATATAATATATTAAATAGCTTCAAGAACGCGATCATAAATCCCACTGAAATTCTCCGTATCTTTTTGTAAATTAATGCTTTTTCTCTGGTTTTTTATATAGAACATTTCTGCTATTTCTCTTTTTCTTGTTTGCTTTTCTTGATGCAGAATCACAGGAGAATCCCAGCGGAACTCATGATCGTTGCAAGTCCGATGCAAACTAACAACTGAGTGTGATGTCGTGTCTTTTTTGATGTTATTTTTATGTTCCTTAATACGTGTTTCTAAATGTCGCTTTGTTTGTCCAATATATGTAGAGTCACAATTCGCGCATTCGATCTTATAAACGACATCGGTTCTTTTTAAGTTATCAATACTATCTTTCCTTCTTTTTATCAATGTGTCTAATTTTTTTGGAACGGTATATAATACACCGATTCCATTTTTGTTTATGCAACGAGTAATATTTTCGCTCAAATCTCTAATATACGGCAACACTATAACATTTCGTGTATCAAATTTATCTCGATTAGACGCACCAAAATTACCGCCAAATTTAATCGCCCTAAGTCTCCTGTTAACAATTTTGTTTATAACTGTTGACGGGTAACAATTGTTACGAAGAATTCGTTTGACTAAGATGATGTTTTTCTCGTGAAACATAGGGTCAGCGAGTAAAATAGCCCTGTCCACGAGGCTTGTGATCACACTAATTTTATAACGCATCGGATGGTTCGAAAGAAAATTTATATAACGGCCTGAAAACGTAGGCTTACGGAACCAGTTAATCGTCAATTTGCCATTAACTCGTATAACGTTTGTGTCTAAAAAACTTAAGGAACAATTGTTCTCCAATTCAAACGTAAACCTTAGTCGAGTGTGAAAGCTATTAAAAATCGTTCAATTATTCCGAAATGTAAAGTGGAGGATATGCTTACGATTTTTAATAGCTTTCACACTCGACTAAGGTTTACGTTTGAATTGGAGAACAATTGTTCCTTAAGTTTTTTAGACACAAACGTTATACGAGTTAATGGCAAATTGACGACTGACTGGTTCCGTAAGCCTACGTTTTCAGGCCGTTATATAAATTTTCTTTCGAACCATCCGATGCGTTATAAAATTAGTGTGATCACAAGCCTCGTAGACAGGGCTATTTTACTCGCGGACCCTATGTTTCACGGAAAAAAACATCATCTTAGTCAAACGAATTCTTCGTAACAACTGTTACCCGTCAACAGTCATAAACAAAATTATTAACAGGAGACTTAGGGCGATTAAATTTGGCGGTAATTTTGGTGCGTCTAATCGAGATAAATTTGATACACGAAATGCTATAGTGTTGCCGTATATTAGAGATTTGAGCGAAAATATTACTCGTTGCATAAACAAAAATGGAATCGGTGTATTATATACCGTTCCTAAAAAATTAGACACATTGATAAAAAGAGGAAAAGATAGTATTGACAACTTAAAAAGAACCGATGTCGTTTATAAGATCGAATGTGCGAATTGTGACTCTACATATATTGGACAAACAAAGCGACATTTAGAAACACGTATTAAGGAACATAAAAATTACATCAAAAAAGACACGACATCACACTCAGTTGTTAGTTTGCATCGGACTTGCAACGATCATGAGTTCCGCTGGGATTCTCCTGTGATTCTGCATCAAGAAAAAGCAAACAAGAAAAAGAGAAATAGCAGAAATGTTCTATATAAAAAACCAAGAGAAAGAGCATTAATTTACAAAAAGATACGGAGAATTTCAGTGGGATTTATGATCGCGTTCTTGAAGCTATTTAATATATTATATTGTCATATGTTACATATTTATTCATTTATTTATTTATTTATTTGACTTTGTATTGACGTTTTAAAAATTGCGAAAGACACAGTACTTTGGTTTTCTATTTTCTCAACGCGTAGTGACTAAGTTTCCTGCTAACAGTCAACATCTATTTATTTCGTGCTTACTTCTGTCAGTTATACATTATTCATCAAAACAATGGTTAATTTTGTCGGGGGTTTGCTGTGAATATGATTTATTGTATTAATCTGGTATGTAAACATATATATTTTTGTAAATTTATAATTATTTGTATGATTAAGCGCATTAAGAGTATATTTATATGTATATAATTGTTTATAGATTACTTGAAAAGGGCTGCAATGACAGCCGAAACGTTGTAATTTAACTAATTATTCAAAATAAATTATTGCCAGTCTGGTCAACTTTAAAATTGGAGGAGAGATTTTCATTATTTATTACTGGCGACTCTTAAGGATTATCATTTATTTTAATTAATAATTGCTTTCCGGATCGTATTATTAAGAAATATGTAAATAAAAGAATTAATGTACTAAATAACAATGGGAATGTTAACCGTCACAATGCGGATAATAACGACAATTTGAGTAATGATTTAGATAATAACGATAATGTGAATTCGGCTTAAGATAAGAATTATGTAATTCCACTTCCATACGTTAAAGAAGTCAGCGACAGTATTAAAAGGTCACTTAAAAATGCTAACTTAAATGTCGTTTATAGTTTGCCAAAAAAGTTGAATAGATTGATAAAACGAGGTAAAGATTTAATAATTAATGATATAAAAACGAATGTAGTATACATGATCGGTTGTGAAAATTGTGATGCCTCATACATTGGACAAACTAAGAGATAACATTTATACACTAGAGTGAAGGAACATGCCAGCAATATTAAATTACATGAGTCTAATCATTCGGTTTTGAGTAAACACAGATGTGATTTTGGACATAACTTTGATTAGAAATCACCGACCATTTTACATAATGAGAAACATGTAAGAAAGAGAGAGATTGCTGAAATGTTCTTCATAAAGAAGCATGATAATACGGTTAACCTACAGAAAGACACTGAGAATTTGACAAATGTTTACGACAAAATAATAAAGATTGTTTAGTGTCGCGTTTCAAAGTTAGTCGTTGACGAAACATCATAGCGATGAGACGTGTTCCTCTTTTAACTTTTAACTATTAAGTTTAAATAAGACCGGTGTGATGTTGCGTTAATCTCAGTTTAATTAATGGGTATGTTTATAAAATTTATATTTATATTATTAACTTAACATTTAGATAGTTTCTTGTATGTTTCAACATGGGTAAAAACGTTTGTGTAATATTATGTTATAGAATTTTCACTTGATAAGGACCATAACCAAATGGTCGAAACGTCGTGAAAGAATTAAATAAAATTGCTAGTTACGTCGAAATCAAGTTTATTTATTAACGTCATATAATTTTATATTTTCCGAATTTCGCGGAACATTACGCGTGAAAGGCGAAATCTCGTGCCTGCACGCGAGCCGCGAGACGTTCATCGTTGGTGAGACAAAGCCAGAGCGATGGATCGTTGGTCCTTGTCTGACTCAGCTGTTCGGTTCTCAATATGGTTCTTAGCTGAATAGTTCGGACATGAACGATATCGCGAAATCGAACCATTTACCGTGCTTTTTACCGAGCGTCACGACGTAGTTTATGTCCACTTTGTCAGGGGGCGCACTAGTTCACGAGGCCTGCTGAATCCCGGTGGCCGCTCTCAGGTTTCTCTCTGTTTACATCGTCACAGATTAATAGACAGATCGCTTAGAACATATAGATATGGAAGGGGAATAGGAGCGCAAAACTGTGTCCAAGTTGGGTGCGAGAGAGAACCACGTTTTTAAGGAAAGAGAAGGGTAGATTGTTACCTCCGTTAGCAATGCGCAAACGCGAATTAGCGAAAGCACCAATTACATTTCCAGTTTCAAACGACGCGGTGAGCGTGACGTCACCGTGACATCATCTACGTTTGCGCATTGCGAGCATAGGTTAAAAGCTATCTTTCTCTCTCGCATCCAACTTGGACACAGATTTTTACCATGGAGAACAATAGCAATTCCCCTTCCAGGTATATATGTTCTAAGACAGATCGCCAAAGGCCTGCCTAAAGAAGAGATCGCCATCTTCGTGCGATAGACTTTGCCCCTTACCGACACACTTTGCCTCTGGTTCGAGTCTAGGCTAAATTTGTTTGACATTACCAACAGACTTTGCCCCTGTTGCGAATCCAGGCTAATTGATCATGAGACCAATTTGAGAGATTTGGCCCCCGTTGTGTGTGTGTGTGTGTGAGAGAGAGAGAGAGAGAGAGAGAGAGAGAGAGAGAATTTTACATATGCATATACATATATATATATATATATATATATATATATATATAAAATTTATTATATATTAAAAATATATTTTTTACACATGAAATGTTTTTTATTGAAATAATTACAATTTTAAATGTGATATAACACAGTGTTCAAAAATTTTTAATTAAATTTTATTAAAGAAAATTACTTGAAATTTTTTACATTAAGAATTTAAAGGCTTTTTATTCTCTTGTAGAAATTTATCACTTCGCCAATTAATCACTTATTTCGAGTATTTAAAATACTATAATATACAGTAATTTAAGTATTCGAAATAAAAGTGATTAATTACTCGAAATAAATGATAAATTGGCGTTACTAGTGATAAATTTCTATAAGAGTTAAAATAAAGTATAAGAGATAAATAGGCTATATGTGAGCCGTATGCGAAATGTGAGATGTAAGACGCATATTGAAATTTAATTTTTCGATATAACTTTCAAAAATGTACACGAGGTACAAAAAATTAGTTTAGACATTTGTAAGACTTAAAATTGAGATTAATTCTCAATTCTATTAATTAAATTTCGATATAATATACCTTATATCCGCGCACGGCTCACATATAGCCCATTTATTTCTTAGTGCAATTTTTAAGTTCTTTATTTTTCACAAAGTTCACCTTTTTACGTTATCAAATATTTTTGGTACATATTTTCAAGAATTTTATATTTTTACTTACCGCAGTTTCTTATCCAAATGTAAAATCTTTTATCGCAGTCTATAAAAAATTGAAACAATTTACAATTTTATGATATAATATTATTATTATTACAATTTCTATATATATGCACATCTGTCAAATATCGTGATTTATTTCACATTATTATTATCTATTTTAATAAAAAAAAAACACTTGCAACAATCAAAAATAAACCGCCTGCCGCGAACGGAAAATGCCAAGAAAGCACGCAATTTCCGCGAATCTTGTAATTTTTTTTTTAAGAATCAACAATTTCAACGAAATTGTAAATTCTTCAAATCACTGCACAAGTATAATTCACAATAATAATTTTCAGTAACTACGATAAAAAATCGTATACTGAAAACCGCAAACAAAAGTGCAATGGGAGTAAGAGTAAAGTCTGTGATCAAATTAATTGGCAATAGAAAATTAATAATTTTCAAATAGAAAAATTTTGAAATTACCGAGGATTTACAAATAATAAAGTAAAAATATTAAATAATTTATGTTTTCGAATTTTGCTCGCGGAGAGGATCTTTAAAACAAGATTTTTAGAAGAGACGGCCTTCAAAATATAAAAAGGCGAAAACGTTGGAAAAATTAAATCGCGCGTTTAAACAGATAAACGCAATGAAATAGATACGCAATTGTTTTTACTCATCGCTGTAAGCTCACAAGCTTCTGACGTTCTCGAGTGATCACGTCGCGACCGTGTCACAGAACGAATTCCCAATGTGCTTTTGTTTGCGATTTTCAATATCTTACGATTTTTTCCGTTATTATTGAAAAATATTGTGACGTGTGTGTGTGCAGTGATCCGATTTTACGAATCTACAGTTTTAACGAAATTGTAGTTTCGATAAAATCACGAGATTCGTAGAAATTCGCGGAGATAATGTGCTTTGTTGGCATTTTCTGTTCGCGGCCGGCGATTTGTTTTCGATTCTTGCAGGTATTTTTCGTGGATCAAAATGGATAACAATAATGTGAAGAAAATGACGATATTCGACAGATGTGCATACGAAGACTGTAATAATATTAAATCAGACAACTGTAAATTGTTTCGTTTTCCACGGAAGACTGATGAAAGATTTGACATTTGGATAAGAAACTGTGGTAAGTAAAAATACAAAATTTTTATCTTTTTCTTTTATGTTTTATTGTTCTTTGCTGACCTGAAATTAGAGGTCTTATCTTGTCGATTATTGATCTTCAATTAATAAAATTCTTGAAAATATATAAAATATTTGACGACAACGAAAAAAAACTTAATTTTGTAAAATATAAAAAGAAACGAGTGTCTTAAAAATTTCAAGTAACTTTATTTAATGAAATTTAATTACAATTTTTTAAGTATATTATCAAGGAGAGGTCGTGGTTGACTCTTCACCGATCTCTTTTTGTGATAAATTTGTATTAAAATTAAGTTGTGATCTGTGTTCAAAATTTTCTCTCTCTCGTCTAATGCGCCTTGTAATATTTTTTTATTCTTGTAATTTAGAGAAATTTGTATGTTTGTTATAAGACTTAAAGAAAGATGCATGTTTGATCAGTGCTACTAGCACAGCGGGATAGCACAAAAATAATAATTCAGAGATCCCCTAGATTCAAAATTTGAGCTGTTATAATTATTTTTGTTTTTTAAATTTAAAAAATTTTTATTATTTTGTATATTATGTTATATGCATTATTTGTTACGTAGAAATAAATATTAAACATATATTTATTGTTAGATATATACGCATAATCTCCTCATTTATTTAAAATACATACAATAATCGTAACATAAATAAAATATTTTTAGAAAGAAATTTTTTGTTTTCAATATTTGTATCAACCGGTGCAATGTAATTAAAAAATAAACAAAAACATTTTTATGTCTTACTTCTTTATTTATTTTATTTTTTAATTATTTATTATATCTTTAAAAAGTAAAAATATTTTTCAAAATATTTCTCTGCAAAAATATTATCTTTATATTACGATTATTTTATGTATTTTAAATATGGGAGGAAATATATGCATATCTAACAATAAATATATGCTAAATATTTATTTCTACGTAACAAATAATACATATTACATGACATATAAAATAATTAAATTTTTTTTTTATTAAAAAAATCATGACACAGCTCAGTCTTGAACCTAGGATCCCTAAATTACTATTCTTGTGCTCTGCCGCTGCGCTAACGGCACTGATTGAACATGTGTCTTTCTTTAGGTCTTATAACAAACATGAAATTTTTTTTAATATCAAGTATAAAAAGATATTACTTACAAGCGTATTGGATGAAAAGCTCGATCACGAATCAATTCATCGAACAAATTTAATTACGCATTATGTAAACTGTAGCATTATTTACACAGGTAATGAAAAGTTACATAAGTGGTCCCCGGCATCAATACAAAAGGCGGGATTATGTGCAGCCCACTTTAATAAAAAAGATTTTATAAGCAAAACAAAATTACATATTAGAAAAAACCTCCCTTACCATGGGCTTCAAAGGATATTGAGATTCCAGAGCTTGTCGAAGATAAAACTGAAAAGATTACAGAAGAAAGCAGAACAAATGAAAATATACTAGAAAATGTTAATTCAGAAAATGAAGACTGCATTCTAATGGAAGTCGAAACGCATACCGATTTTGAAGTAAACGTAGAAGAAGCAGAACATAATACAAATCAAGCGACCACAATAAAAATGGCCCCTAAGAGATGTTATCCTTCCGGAAAAGAACTTTTCTGCAATTTCGGAAATGACTTCGCAGACGATGAGTAGTTTAATAATGAAAATCTTCCACTATTTTTGAATAATTATTCGCAAAAAGAAGTAAAAGCGAACATGATAAAAAAGCGAATAAAAAAATCGCGAAAAAAGTCTGCTCCTAAAAAAATTTATAATGAAGATAAATTGTCCGAAATTGAAAAATTAAAAAAAGAAAATTTGAGATTAAAAAAACTTCTTATGCAGAAGAAGAGAAAACAAAAAAATATAACTGCTATGTTGCAAAAACGTAATATTGCAATTCGGAAAAACAAGAACGTTTGCAAACATAATGTTGATGAATTTTTAGATGGAAAAAAATGTCAAAAACCAGTTGCGAGAACTATGATAAAACTTCAACTACATAAGGGTCGAAACGAATACACAAAAGAAGAAAAAGATTTAGCAAAAACAATGTTTTATTATTTAGCAAGTGGATATTCACGGATGAGAAAAACTGGACTAAATCTTCCATCGGAATCTTCTGTTAGAAATTGGATATCTGAAACAGAAATTCGACCAGGATTTTGCGAAGAAATATTTAATAAAATTCAAGAAAATTTGTCCAAACTACCACCTTCTCAAAGAGTTGGCTGTTTAAAATTCGATGAGATGTCAATAAAAAAATTTGAAGAATACAGCCGAAAATATGATATCATCGAGGGATTAATAGATCTCGGATTCCTAGGACGACACAATAAACCAGCAGGACATATTCTACTATTTTGCCTTGATAGTATTAATGCGGAAAATCCTTGGCGGCAAATAGTAGCATACTTTTTGACTGGAAAAAGTTCAACACATAAGGAGATTATTGAACTCATTATTGAAAATATGATATCATCGAGGGATTAATAGATCTCGGATTCCTAGGACGACACAATAAACCAGCAGGACATATTCTACTATTTTGCCTTGATAGTATTAATGCGGAAAATCCTTGGCGGCAAATAGTAGCATACTTTTTGACTGGAAAAAGTTCAACACATAAGGAGATTATTGAACTCACTGAGATATATTTAAAGAAATTAAAAGATGTAGAAGCAAATGTACAGATAATCACATGTGACCCAAGTGGAGCAAATAGAAAAGCTTTTAATATTTGGCAAATTTCTCCACATAAACCGTCTTTTTCATTAAACAATGAAACTTATTTTGGTTCTTTTGATTGGCCTCATCTTATCAAGCGGTTGATTAGCCAGTTAAGATCTCATAAGTATATTTATGTGAATGGCGAAATTATTGTCTTTTCATGACTTATTTGCAACATGGCAAATTGACAGAAAATTCAATACTTCAAATTTATTGAATCACATTACCTACGCGCACTTTTACCCAAATAATTTTGAATCATGAATGTGAAAAGAACATTTCAAATGTTAAGTGCAAGATTTGCTGCAGCAATATCAACAGCAAGCCGAAGCAATATGTTAAAAAGTTCTTCATGGAAAGCAACTGCAGAATTTGTTTACAAAATGAATAAAGTAATAGATGCTATAAATTATCATTTGAATAATTGGATAGAAGTAAAGGGTCCGTTATCAGATGATAATTCAATGGTTGAAGAATTATTAACGTCTTTCATTGAATGGTGTTCGAAGTGGAGTATTTCCCCCAACAAGATGTCGAGACCTCCGTGCTTTGATGGAATGATTACGACTGTAGAAGCAATTTTATCAATGTATCATTCCATCAAACAACACTACCCGGATTTCAAGCTTGCCACTGCACTATGCAACCAAGATTCTGTAGAACATACATTTGGAAAAATTAGAGGACGCGGAGGATTCAACCGTAATCCAACTGCCAGAATGGTACGGTTAACGTTGCGGCACATTTTATCTAGTGGATATATTTATGGAAGCGACAGAGAAAATGTAACTTGTCAAGAAACGTTTTCATTAACAAATGGTACATCGAAAGTTCGTGATGAAATGGAAAATAACAGTATTCCATTACAAGAAGAATTTACTTATTTAACTGAAATGGATGACGACGCTGATAATCTCATTGCGACAGCCTTTGAAGAAATTACAAAATATTCAAAACAAAATTATTCTGACAATTTAGAAATAATAAAGACTAACAAAAAAGATGTAAATTTAGAAACAGAGGCATATGAAGTAAATGCAATTTCATATTTTGCAGGTTATATTGCTTGCTACGGTTACAAGAATACAAAGTGCGACAGCTGCCGTGAAAAAAATTTGAAAACACCGATGGAAAAATCAAACGATAATGAAATCTATATTCAGCTACGCGAATATGAACATCAAAATGAAGATGATCCTGAAGTACAATGGCTATCAAGGCCAACGGATTCATTTTTGAAAATTATTACTGTACAACTTGAAGCAATAAATTCATATTACAAGACGTATTGGCACTTAAAAGATGTGAAGAAAAAGCTCCTTGAGATTTGTGTAAAATATGTCCAACATGCTAATGAAGATTGGTTTAACGAGAACAACGAGTGTTATCCACGTAGAATTGAAATGTTAGACTTTATGTTAAGAGTCAAGTTATATGCAATTACAAAAAGAAATAACAATGGAGGAAAAGAAGAAATAAATATAGCATCTAAAAGATCAAAAGAAATAAAGACAAAATGTCAAAAACTAAAGAACATAAAACATATGTAAAATTGCCATATTACATGTATAAAACAATCGCGGCTCTTTGAGCGGTACGATCTGACTTATTTTACATTTACTCGCGGCATTTAATGCGGAACGAGTAATACGATCGCGGCTCTTTGAGCGGTACAATCTCACTTCTCTTCATTTACTCGCGGCATTTAATGCGGAACGAGTAAAACGATCGCGGCTCTTCGAGCGGTACGATCTCACTTCTCTTACATTTACTCGCGGCATTTAATGCGGAACGAGTAAAACGATCGCGGCTCTTCGAGCGGTACGATCTCACTTCTCTTACATTTACTCGCGGCATTTAATGCAGAACGAGTAAAACGATCGCGACTCTTCGAGCGGTACGATCTCACTTCTTTTACATTTACTTGCGGCATTTAATGCGGAACGAAATTGGTCGAAACCCTAAATTTTTCGCGCTAACATCATTTCTTGCGAGAACCTATATAATCAACAATTTTGAGAATGATCTAACTTAGAATTAGACGTTTTTATCATTTATCGTTAGTAAAACCAGCATAGGGAGTCTTTTAGTTGTAACTAGTCTAGGGACTAGCAACGCGACCAATCTAACGCAACAAACGCATACCTATAAATTACTAGTCGTCGCCATCTCTTACAACCCTAACGATATAAACGATAAATGCGAAATACCATATAATCAATGTGTGCAAACCTATTAATCAATGTGTGAACCCTATAATCAACGTGTTTGAAATTAAGTAATCTTATTTATGGAATATTTAAAATGATAATCGTCTAAATAAATATCTTAATCACACAATGGTAAATAAATTATAAAAATTGATAAATTCTAATGACCGACTATTTGTCATAAAATATTCCATAAAATCTTTTTCTTTAATTTATAAGATAACGTAAACGATGCGCCTCATTTGTAATTATATTTATGGAACCTTACTATCTTTATCAATAATTGAAACTACTCAGATTTTTACAACTTAGTATCAGAGATATTATTCTCCTTTTTTTTCCAATGTATTTACATAAATAAGGACTCCATGAATATAACAACATTTTACCGTAATTAACGATATACCACGTTGTGAAATCATAACTATATAATTTAGCAATCATAATTTCATTTTATTATATTAAATTACAATTTTAATAACTAGAATATAGCAAAGAATTATATAGAGAACAATTTTAGAAACGTATAGGAGCTAGCAAGCGAACAATAGAAACCCCAACGTGCGGCTACCGTTTGAACTTTCTTTGTCGTCCGGACCGCTCCCGATCTTGATACGATAAGCAACCCCGCGCCTTTCGGGATGCTAACATCTACACGTCATGAACCTCGGGAACCAACAAATCATAGACTTTTACGACTTATTCTCTCTTAGATTTTCTCGTCGCTTATTATCCTTATGACCATATATGGTTCTAATAGATCCTCGTGACCATATTTGGTCAAAAGAAAAGCTCACTCGTTGCCTTCTCAGAAACGCCAAACAACCCCCTTCTTTTATAAGAAAATTTATTATATCTTCCTGGAAAAGCGTTTTCGTGGGAATCCTCCTATCCAAAAATTTGCACATGACACCAGAATTTTTCGTTTTCGAGGAGTATATAAACCCTAGAAAATCTGGCCAGACGACGGCATTTCATCATAAAAGTTATATTCTAAATTGTCACTAGCCGAGGAGCGCAGCTACAATTTCGTATCATCCTGAAACTGCGCAACGGCATTTCATCATAGAAAAGTTACAGTGTACCATCTTAAATTGTCGCTAGCCAAGGAGTGCAGCAACAATTTCGTATCATCCTAAAAGGTCATAACGGTTTATAACGCGAATTTCGAAATATAAAACTTTGTCCACGACGCTTAATTGCTGTAACCCCGCGTCAATTTGTAACTTGGTATATTGTTCAAGTCACGGGTTAGCCGTCGACCTCGCTGACTTCTTAATTCTTAATCGCGCACAATTTGTAACCGGCTTAAAAGACGAATAAAGAACTTCAGTGCATCGTACAACCTAGTGTTTGATTTCGCCATAAGCACCTTACGACCGAGGTTCTTGCGAGGAAGCGAAGCTGGCCAGGCACATCACAAGTCTACGAAAAAATTGTCGTTTTAAAGGTAAGAATCTGTTAATCACGCAGATCATCCCACACTTAAGTATTACATAAAAATTCGAACAAGTTTCGAAGGTTGCGCAGATTTCTTTCAATCAATATCCAATCGTCCTATTGATGAGAAAATACATCAATATTAGATGATAGATTTTAACATAAAGACAGAATTCCTGTTATTACTCTAATAATTCCCTTCGTTCGCATCCTCATATTTCCATTACCCCAAGCACTGAATAGCGCACCAGAGGCAACTCTTCTATCAATGCCCTGATTATTACCTGCTCCGAGCACTGAATAGCGCACCGGAGGCAACTCTCCTATCAACGCCCTGATTATTTCCTGTCCCGAGCACTGAATAGCGCACCGGAGGCAACTCTCCTATCAACGCCCTGATTATTTCCTGCCCCGAGCACTGAATAGCGCACAGAAGGCAACTCTCCTATCAACGCCCCGATTATTTCCTATCAAAGATCCCCTATTCTTTGACTCTCTTTTTGGTTTCGAGATCAAGAACATGCAAAAGACATGATCTATATTGGTGTAATTTCCTTCAGTATACCCTCCCCTAGTAGTATCCTCTTAGTAACATCTAATTTAAATAGATATTCCATTACTATTTAATGACAATTTTATAAATGAAGACACGAGAACAGAAGATCAAATATTGAAAGAAACATAATCGTAGAGCAGGTAAGAAAAATCATGCTAATTGTGTCGCGTCTACCTTGTTCCGGCTCAGACGATAGTCTTTGAAAAATAACCCTAGAATCAAATCGTGTGAAATAGTTACCTTTTCTCCGCAGACTATAAAAGGATTAAAGACTTCACCTATTCAACTAAATCTTGACAATAAACTCGTAGCGAACAAAGGAACTCTCCCTCATACTGAGATCGAACCCTCGATCAACCAACCTCTTAACTCCTTTGAATTCTTGACTCCTGAACTACCAAGTTGAATTGATTCCTCAATAGAAGAAGCACTGAATTATTTTAATCTCAGAACTAACTTCCCAGAGTTATCACCAATCTCAGACAAAGGAATTCCCCCTGACTCCGGAATAGAATCCTTGCCAGACGAACCATCTAATATATTTAATTCAGAACCCGATTCTTCAGAGCAGTTACTAATTACAGAATTACACGAATTGATATCGCAAGTGAGCAAAAATTCTTCCCCGGAACAATTTTATCCTATAAATGAAGTACAAATATTAAAAGACCAATCCTCTGAACAGTTCCTAATTGCAGAATTGTGTGATTTAGTATCACAAATAGAAGAGGATACCTCTCGGGAACTAATTCCTCGTAAGGACTTAATACAATCACTAAAGGATCAGTGTCCAGACAATTTACTTGAAATCGATCAATATGCTAATTATCTAGATATTTAAATATTTAAAGTATTTCTCCAATGTCATTAGAATGTACTATTGAACAAAACCAGAAATTAATTAACGAAGAAGTTCATACAATAATAAGTATAATTATCGCCTTACTAACAGACGTTTTACAGGGAAACATCGATTTAGACCAATTTCTCGTCTGTTTAGATAACATTCCAGACCCATTGAACACGATAAACGCGAGGCTTCTCCGAAATCGATAATTCGTGTAATCTAAATAATTCTTTAATAATAGGACCCAATGAGGGATTCTCAAGACTCTAAATTTGAGAATTATATAATAATTTCGCTAGTGAATTTATTAATTAACAACTATTTAAATGGGGAAATTACAGTCGATCAATTAATTAATTTATTGGATAGTTTAAAAAGAATTGCTAGTAGAAATCCTTTTCTCACTAGTAACTACAATTACCCATTTCCAACGTCCCAATATTCGGTCCCTAGTTCACCTGTATCAAGTTAGCCCCTCATTTTTCGAATTTTAAAATTTTAAAGGTTGTTTCAGGTTATTCTAGACTTGTTCTAAATTGTTCCAAAAGATCAAATTTAAAAAATAAAAATTTTCGCGAAAAATAGAAAAAAACGATTTTTGACCTGGCCCCCCATTTTTCGAAAATCGAACTTTTAAAGGTTGTTCCAGATTGTTCTAGTTGTTCTAAACATTGTTCCAAAGTGATAATTCCCTAAACAAAATATTTCACGAGATATAATAAAAAGATAGTTTCGTGTGCTAAAACAGTATTTTTACGTTTTCGGCTATAGTTATTATCTCTTAAACACCAAACTGTATATTTTAGCTAAAAACAAACAGAACAACCTGGAACAACTCTCAATTTTGCTAGAACATTATTTTAAAGAGTACTTTACTCTTCAAAATAAACACATTTTTCTTGTTTTTTTTGTCTTTTTCGACCGATAACGTCGCGACAGCGGTCCCAAACTATAGAACAATTACGTACTGGCATAGAACAACTTGGAACAACTCTCAGTTTTGCTAGAACATCATTTTAAAGGGTACTTTACTCTTGGAAATAAACACATTTTTCTTGTTTTTTCATCTTTTTTGCCCGCTAAAGTCGCGACAGCGGTCCCAAATTATAGAACAATTACATACTGGCATAGAACAACTTGGAACAACTCTCGCTTTTCCCGGAACAATCACCCAAAGAGGACTTTACTCTTGGTGTCAGATTAAGATTTAACCTTCCTCCCTCTAGAAGACTTTTGTTGAGGAAGCCTCGAGAACCTGGCGATTGCACAATTGTAAATTTAGTGTTTTACTCTTTTTCGGAGTTCTTGATTATTGTGAGTCCCTTTGCCTCTCACGATACTCATGTCTTATATTATATATTAAATCTTATATCTACATATATATGCCTATATCTTATATCTGTATATTAAATATCTTGTGCCCATATATATTGCTTATGTCTAATATAATAAAATTCTAATGTAACTTAAAATTAATTAAAATTAAAAATTTTTTTGTAACCTTTTTGTATTTTAATATTTTTATATATTAAACCTTATATCTATATATGCCTATATCTTATGTCTATATGTTAAATATCTTATGCCTATATATATATTGCTTATATCTTATATAATTAAATTCTAATGTAACTTAAAATTAATTAAAATTAAAAATTTTTTTGTAACTTTTTTTTATTTTAATATTTTTATATATTAAACCTTATATCTATCTTATATATCTATCCTTATATATCTAACCTTATATATCTATAATATTATATGCCTATATCTTATGCCTATATATTAAATATCTTATGCCTATGTCTTATATATTGTTTATGTCTTACTAGCTTTTCGGACCGCGTTTCGCGCGGTCCGAATATAGCCTATATTAAATCCGTTTTAACACAACAAATTAATTCTTTTTTGTATTACCGTGAACTACTTCCACATTTGTTGTTTGTCAAAATGTTGTGTATAAAATATCTGGGAGAAAGAAATAGATAACATAGTAGTCATCCATAAAAAAATTTAAACATTTATTTTGGTTAATATATACTTTAAATATTTTTTTTATTACTTAATTATTATATCCTTTTTTTACATTTTACTCAATTTTTTTTTTATTTCTAATGTACCCACCGCTAACCCGCTATTATTAGCTCTCATACAATTTCATAATTCTTCAATTTACAAAATTTCCCTGTATATTACATTTTTTGTAAAACATTTTTCACTTTCTTCAATTAAATGTCCTTGATTGCTACATTCATCAATTTTAATTTTTACACTTTCTCTTTTTGTTGCTCTAAAAAATGCCACATAAAGTTGACCATGAGCAAATACAGGATGTGGCAAATAAATTCCAATTTTTTCTAAACTTTGTCCTTGTGATTTATTTATTGTCATAGCAAATGACACTCGAATAGGAAACTGTCTTCGTTTAAACTTAAATGGCAGTTCCAAATTATTTGTAATTAAATCTATCCTCGGAATCATGACAATTTGTCCTCGAGCAGGACCTGTTATAACTTCTACATAAATTATATTATTTTTCAAATTAGTTACAATAAATCTTGTACCATTACAAAGTCCTTTTTTAGTATTTAAATTTCTTAATAAGATTACTGTAGCACCAACTTTTATTTTAAGCCGATGAACTGGCATTCCAGAAGGTGTCAGTGAGTTTAGAAACTCAGTTGGAAAATTTAATTGCTCCTGTGGATCATCACTTACAATACAGTCAATAGAGAGATACTTCTTTTCTTCTCCTTCCATTAGACAAAGAATTTCATCATTAATTTTGAAAGTATCCTCATTTTTAGGACAAAGAATCGCTCAATCTTGATTTTCTCTAATCCTTTTCATGGTAATTCTATCACCAAAAATCTCATTAATAAAAGATTCTTTTGATATAAAATCTTGTTGAATTTCAATCGTGTCTAGATTTAGTCCATCTGTATTTGATAATTTACCATCTCCGAGTTGCATTAACCAATTTGCAAATTCTTTTTCTTCCGCAGTTCTCATATTTTGCTGTAATTTAACCTTAATTACATTCCTCCATATAGGGTTGTATTTTACAGTCGATTCAATTATCGCTGTTTTGTGTACATGAGGTACTACTGGAAGATTTTGTCTGAAATCTCCTGCAAATAAAATTACTTTTCCTCCAAATGGTTGATGATTTTTCATTAAATCCTTGAAAAGTTTATCAACTGCTGTTAAGGCATGTCCAACAGTCATGCTCACTTCATCCCATATGATTAATTTGGCATTGATCAATTCTCGTGCAGCTTGAGAATTTCCTCTAATATTTGATTTAGCTGCATCATCAATTGGAATTGTAAGCTTAAACAGAGAATGATAAGTTCTTCCTCCTTTCAGAAGTGTGGCTGCAATTCCAGTTGAAGCACATGGAAGAATTATTTCATTTCTTCCTCGAATAACACTTAGAAATGTATTAAATAGATAGGTTTTACCACTTCCTGCAAACCCGTCAATAAAAAACAAACGCTTAGGTTCATTTTCATTTTCAATTGCTCGCATTACTATATCATACACCTATTTTTGCTCATCATTTAGTGTAAATAATAAATAATCACCACGTATTTTTTCTTCATCTACATTATACTCTGTTTCGTAAATATTTATTTCAGTTGGATTTGGTAATTGAAATTTCTCACAACTACTTCCATTATTTATCAGAATTTGTTGTATATGGTTTAACGCCATATTTTCGGGATTTACAACATTATTATTTACAAAGTCTTCAATCATAAAATCTTTGTATTTATTCCAAATTGTTGGTACATCTATTGGATTTTCAAAGATGCAAATGTAAGCAAATAATTCTCGAAGTTGTGCAGGCATATTCGATTCTGTTGCTTCCTCCATCGTTTTTCCCCAAAAGTCATCAGTTTCTACTAAATTTTTTGCAATTGCTGCATCCTTAAACGTATTATAAATAATTCCATTTACATTTCTCAAATCTTCAAAACATTTTGCTCCAGTCACATGTAGTAAAAGAAGACGGAGATAAAATCTTTCAATATCTTTTATGCTTACTGTATATAGTCTTGAAATTATTTTTTCACCACCTTTTTTACATGGCTTCCACTTAGTTTCTTTTTTATTATAAACATAATGTCTGTATAAACAGAATATCTGTATAAAGATAATTTACTGCATTTTCATCATATTGATTTAATTTGAACCATGCAGTCAGCGTAGTATCTCGATTTAGCTCTCTTTGAGCAGTTTGTTCTTCATTTCCTGTTCGAAAATAAACCATTTGGCGATCAGGCAAATGAACTGCCAATCTTATTACTGTATGAGATTTCATGAACAGATCATATCCATTAAGTCTCCACATTGCTTCTGGGGCACTAACATATCTTGCATCCAGGAATGAGTTAACCTCATCTATTCTAATGAATCTTGTACCATCTCGTGCTAGCACTTCAATTGCAGCACAATCAAATCCTTTATGAATATATTTATATAGATATTTTACGCTCTTCACTAATGAACATATTTCTAAATTAATATGTCGATTATATTTTATGATTAAATATGGTGAATACGGCACCACCCATCGATTATCCACTTCTTTATTTCTAACAATGTATTTTATTCCAATATTCCTACGTTGATAGATGGGATATCCATTTACATTAGCATTAGTTTTATCACAAAATTCTTTTGGAAAACCTTTTAAACATTTTCTATCGTCCCCAGTGCAAGGATATCTCCTCGAGGGATCTTCACATGGACCGTGAATCATGTGTTTCAAAACTTTTTCATTAAGTTCTGAATATTTTTCTTCATTAGGAATTTCAGCCCATACGTACCATCATATCAATGACTTCTTGAAGTCGGGGCTTATCTTCATCGCTCAACATTGCAAGTAAATGCAAATGTGGAAGTCCTCTTTTTTGAAATTTAATCACACCTGCATAAGCTATAATATTTCCAAAAATTTTATTTTGAATTAAATCCTTTAAAATCTCTTTGACATCCAAATTAAATGTTTTAGCGATTAAATCAGGTCGAAACTCTATTTGACATCCATCAAGATTATCCTTAATTTCAGGACATTGAGAATTGCAAGTCATGGTTAGAAAAATGTCTGGTTTACCATACTTTCTTACCAAAGACATGGCATCTTGGTATCTTTCTTGCATGTTCCTTGGACTGCCCATAAATGAAGATGGTAATATTACAGGTACACCAACTGTAATTCCCTCATTTTGTGCTCGATTATCAAGGTGATCCATTAATCCTGAATAAAGTTCTGCTCTTAATTGAGGTTGATTTAATTTAATATAATTAAGTCTATTGGCTTCAGTTTTCATATAGGCATCAAGTATAAATTGACATCTCAATTTGCCTGCTCTTTTAAATTGGCTAAATTCGGCTTGATGCCAGTAGATGAGCATAATAATCCATTTGAGTTACTTTAAATCCTGAATATTTAGAATTATAAGATTTCATTTCTGAATGCCATCCATCGTTACCATATGGATATAACAAAGGATAACACATTGGGTCACACCTTTTGTCCAGAATTGATATTTGTTGAACATCGTTTGAATTTTTATTATAAATCCGAATGTCTCTTTCAAATGGAGGCTCACCATCTACATTCTGAAAGACCACAGCTATTTCATTAGTTTGCGGAGCATTATATCTTCTTTGATCATGTTGAGGATCGTTTCGAAAGGACAACATTAAATTTATATTTTTATTCCCTATCGAATTAAGATCTTGTTCAACTTGACGCATTATCTTGAAAGTCTTTGCAAATTCATTGCATTCAACCATAAAACTTGACAAATTTTTCATTATTTCAAAATCACACTCTTGATTAGCTTTCTTATTCATTCTATGATTTATAGCTTCTTCTATATCTAAAAAGTAAAGCTGCGCAAAGCGCGGAGCTTGCCCATCTGCTGGGCGCATTGCTGTCGAAGTCAAATGATGATATTGCCCATGAATCTTCAAGCAATAAGGAGCATTGTTCACAACATCCAATGGATTTCTATTGCCCGGGGCACCCATAGAAGCCATAGCTAAAGCGCTATTATATGAACGAATATTATGAAGGAAATTTTTCGATGCATAATCATTTCCCATGTATAATTTTTTAATAAAATCAGGACAATTTATTGACTTTAATGTAAGCTTACCCTTTTGACAACAATATGTAAATTTCCCATCTTTAGGTTTTTCACATTCAAAATTTAACGATTTGCAAAATTGGCATTCTATATTCATTTGGCCAAGTGTATGAACTGATACATTTATTTCATTGCCCTTAGCAATTAGCGCAATATGATGATTTAATTGTCTAGCTTGTTGCCTTCTCTGAGCATGTCTTTGGGCATCAGCTTCGAGTCGTTGAGACTTTGCGTCATTATTTTTATGAGCCCTCTGCTGAGCATGTCTTTGGGCATCAGCTTCGAGTCGTTGAGACTTTGCGTCATTATTTTTATGAGCCCTCTGCTGAGCATGTCTTTGGGCATCAGCTTCAAGTCGTTGAGACTTTGTGTCATTATTTTCATGAGCCCTCTGCTGAGCATGTCTTTGGGCATCAGCTTCAAGTCGTTGAGACTTTGCGTCATTATTTTCATTGACCCTCTGCTGATAATTTCTTTGAGCATCTTTCCTCCGAACTCTCAATTTTTCGTATTTGTCGTAAGCGCTTGCTTTCGCGACTGATTTTATATAAATTTCCGCCTTTTCTCTTTTAAGGCATACTTATCTGTGTCGTACCGTATACGGCGTATACGTAGGTATTGTGACGTGGTCTTTCTGAGCCCGTCACAAGGGCGGACGCGCCCGGCCGGGAGGCGTCTGAGAGCGCTTTAGTTTTGTGTTTCGTGCGGGTGAGCAGTGACCTTTTCGCTAGCTCACCCGTACTCTGTATCGGGATCGAGGTGGTGGGCCGGGAGAACGGCCATTGTTTTAGGAAGAAGAGGATCCAGGCGAACAACGGAGGGACGACCTCGGAGGGGGAGGAGCGGAGACTGAGCGACCGGCCCGGTGAGTATAAAACACAGTATCGAGGGAATAAGAGAGAGAGATACTGCCAAGGAAATCATTACAGCCTCGAGTGGACGATCGGGAGCGGCCCGGAGCAGGCAGGGGAAGGCGCCGGCATCTCTACACGAGGATGGACACCCCTAAGGGGCCCCGCCACCACACGTCGAGGAGAAAGCGGAGATCCCTCGGGCCTGATCACCCCGGAAAGGTCTCCCCCAGCGAAGCAAGGCTAACGAGAATACCCACCCAGCCGTACGAGGTGTGAGCGGGGCCGCCAGGATCGGGTCTACGGAAAGCGTTACCGAGGACTACAATTCGAATTTGGCGGCGGAAGTCCGCGACCAGCCGCGACACACAGGAATCGATACGAGGATCGATTCCGGGTCCGGCGCGGGGCTCAACGCTGCCGCGAAACCTGGCAACCGGGCCGGAGTGGCGCGCATTGTCTTCCCCCTCCCCACCAGCGTACCTTCCGAGGTCCCGCCGGCCCGAAAGGAAATCACTGTTCGACAAGCCGGTGTCCTGCGAGCACGAAAAAGGACGGAAGACCTACAACAGCCACCTGCGACGGCGAAATATTGTAAGGCCACCTCCTCGATCGTTCGGTAAGCGCGGATTCGGCGGGGACCCGTGGGTTATTAGAAAATTATAACGATACCGAGCCATTAGGCTATAAATCAGTTGATACCGAGGATTTATTGAGAGACTCACGGGACTCGCGTCGATTTCCGCGTAATTAAGTTTTGTGTATTTCTTGCCTTCTTCGCCTCTCCGAGGGGCACCGAAACGAGTCGACAGTCACATTGTACCGTAGTTATATTATATAGAATCATTTATTAACCAGTCTTGAGAATAAGTTACGCTGGATTAGTGTATGGTCTTTTCGATTCCGAGCATGAAACTAAGGGAGAAGAATAACGTTAACGAGGAGTTACAATAAAGCCCAGCGATTCCCCCTACGGCTCGATGACAATATTATATTCACACTTCATTAATATTTATAAATACCATTAACTGAAAATATATTATTCTTCTTTTATCTTATTCATGAGTACAATTAATATAGATATTTCCTCTCTCTCTCTCTCCGAGACTGCGATTCCGATTCTCCTAACAGAAAGAACCACGACACTCTACCCCCTGTTGATATCGAGCTACCGAGGCCGAGCCGTCGCGTCCGCTGATTATTTGCCGAGATATTGTTGAGTGGTGCGGCCTGACCGCACCTGGCGCCCAAAAGATACGATACCGAGCAATTATTGAGAGAACGGAGAGCGGCACGACGAGGTTGCGCAGCAGTCTCTCTCGCACTCTCTCTCTCGTTTGCCGAGAGAGGACGGAGAGACGGTCGCAGTATATTATAAATATATAACCGTAATAATTATATCTATATTATCTATCTATATATATAAGTACCGTCTGTCTGTCTGTATGACCAAGAATTATTTATTCATTAATTTATCGATTTTCTTGATGAAATTTTTCTTTTTCGTGCTTATTCTGTTTTATATTAATTCTTTGTATAAACACACAGCAGCCTTTTTTTACAGGCGCACAGCAGCCTTTTTTTACAGGCGCACCGCAGCCTTTTTTTACAGGCGCACAGCAGCCTTTTTTTCACAGGCGGACAGCAGCCTTTTTTACACTCGCACAGCAGCCTTTTTTTTACAGGCGCGCAGCAGTCTTTTTTACAGGCGCACAGCAGCCTTTTTATATAATTTTATATATTTTTCTATTTATATATATATATTTTTTATTTTTATATAATTTTATATAATTTTTATATAATTTAATTTAGAATATCTAAGAAATAATTATTTTTTATATAAGTAAATGTAATAAAAGTGTAATTATTATAAAATAATTACAAATATTTAAACACATTTATTACAAATACTTATAGATATAAAGATGTAAAATTTCTACCGTCTCTCTCTCTTTCTCTCTCTCTCCCTTCACTCTTTCTCTTCAACGTTTTAACTTCGTTTATCACTAACTCCTTTTTCGTAAACTTTTACGTCTTTCGACTCCTTTTTTGTTGTACTAATTTCATTTATTATAATATTTTCTATTTTATTTAATCTATCTGTTATGACATTTAACGTAATTTAATATGAAACCAGCAACTTATATAATCATTTATTAAATGACTCACGATAAAAAATCGAAACTCACTCCTAAGGAGTGATTTTTACAAAATCACACCAATAAGTAATTTTAAAAAAATTTGTGTACATGTTAGTGATTATGTGTGCAATTCATGTAAATAAACCTTTAATTTGTATGCCTTGACCATAGTAACATTTAAATTCAATATTCTTATTTTATACATACATTTCCTTCAACTTTTTTTAAATCAATGTGACACATAATAAGGCTTAACCAAGATGTCTAAAGAGAGCAGCGAAAATACATGCAGTTCAAATCAGCATAATGTAAGTAGATTTTAATTTTGAGAGAGAGATAGAGTAAGAGTAAGAGTAAGAGTAAGAGTGAGAGAGAGAGAGAAAGAGAGAGAGAGAGAGAGAGATAGAGTAAGAGTAAGAGTAAGAGTAAGAGTAAGAGTGAGAGAGAGAGAGAGTGAGAGTGAGAGTGAAGTGAGAGGAGAGTGAGAGTTTCTCTTTCGCTTGCGACCGTGCGCTCCTTCTCTCTCTCTCGCTGCTCTCTCTACGCTCCTCTCTTCTCTCTCGCTCTCCGCTCGCTCTTCGCTCTCTATTCTTCACTTATTTCTATTTTTTTAATCACTCATAAGTGTTAAGCCCTTTTTTTTTGCAAAAACCAATTTATTAAAGAAGAAATGTTAGATCTTACATGGTAATTCATTTATAATTGTGTTTTCGCTCCGCGTTCTCGACCTCTTCCGGCCTCTTGCCCATCGATCTTTCTGTTTTATTGCAAAAAATGATTATATTACATATATTTAATTTATAATATTTATTAATTATAGAGCCACTATTATATTATTAATCCTTTCTTTTACCCAAGACTATCGATTACATGTTTAGACGACACATGTACCAAACGACGAAATATTAATATTGTGAAACAGATTATAGTAAATATAAACATGAACACAATGTTTTAATCTTGTAGATCACGCGATTCTTATTATCTAATGACCAGTTTCACGACGAGAATATTAATATCGTGAAACAGATTTTATTTAATAACTGCTTTCCTAAACATGTAATCGATCGTTGGGTTAAAAAAAGGATTAATTTTTTAAAACACAGAAACACGAATAAATCGAGTAATGAGCGAAATATTGTTGATAAGTCTCCTTTCATTTCACTACCTTATGTTAATAGCTTAGGCGATATCGATCGAATTTTTAAAAATATCGGATTTAATGTTGTTCATAATGTTCCTAAAAAACCGAATCATTTTTAATCACACTCGGCAAGGATAGACTGCCTACAGATAAAAAAAACTGAAGTAGTTTACAAAATTAATTGTAGGGATTGCAACGTGTCATACATCGGACAAACAAAGAGACATCTTTGTACACGTGTAAAGGAACATTTCAACAACATCAAAATGCATTCGAGTAATTTATCAGTTATCAGCGAACATAAAATTGAATTCGATCACGATTTTGACTGGACTTCACCTGTTATCTTGCATAGTGAAAAGCACGTAAGAAAAAGAGAGATCGCTGAAATGTTCTTTATTAAGGGAAATAACTAAAAATAATCACTCCTTCGTGAGTACCTCGTCTTTTCCACATTGTGAGCAAAATTTCCGTAGGGGCCGTTTGCAATCGAACCGGGTGTGCCCCCTTTGTTTGCAACGCCAGCAGCACTCCGTCTTATGTACATGGCGGCGATATTCGGTTTCGGTAAGTCTTCTTTCCGGCAGGCGCGACGTTGCTGTTCGATTTCTTCGAATTCCGCGGCGCGCATTTGTAATTCGCTTAAGTTCCTGACGTCGTCGTAACGCACGTAGAGCTTATACTCCGGGTTCATGTTCTCGTACAGGCGGTCTAATTGCTCAGCGCGTGAATAGCCCCCTGCGCGTCTCATGAGGGTTAGGATATCGGTTGCGTATTTTGCAAACTTTTCTATTCCTTTCTGCCGACGGTCGGCGATTTCGCGGCGAAGGGCGGCCTGGTATCGACGCGGCAGGAATTGCATCCGGAACGCACAGTCGAAATCCCCCCACCCGCACCAATCGAGTCGATTATTACGGTACCATAACAGGGGTTCCCCTTTTAGTAATTCCGGCAGTCCCTTAAGAAGTTGTTCCTCCGTAACCTCATAGGCGTCGCGTAATTCTTCGATGCGTTCCAGGAACGCGAGGGGGTCTTTTCCATCGAAATGACATCCCCACTTTCGAATCTGATTTATTATCCGAGCGTCGTCGGAAGGTGTCGGGGGGCGAGGGAATTGGGATGTGGTCTCATGGGCCCCGTTTGCGGGGTCGGCTGCATCTCGTGTTAGGGACGGTCCCGCGATGGATGCGTCCATGGTGTTTTTTACGCGGCGGCGCAACTCGTCTAACGTACCGGTCGTGTCGAGTCCGGCTTTTGCGGCAAATATTACGAGCTGTTCTTTTGTCAACGAATGCACTCACGCTCTCATTGGGCGCGGTCGCTCGCTTCTTGGATTCGGCAACGGTCGGTCCCTGTTTGGGCGCTAATATAACGGACCGCTTTCTCGGTACGGCCGGATCGCTCAATCGGGATCGACAAGGTTCGAGAAAAGGGTTAAACTCAGGAAGCGGGCGACACGAAATATAAAGTTAACAAAAGATTTATTTGTGTATACTATTTACAAGTGTGTGTGTGTATGTGTGTGTGTGTGTAATCGTGGGTGTGTGCGTGTTCGTATAATAATCGTGGGTGTGTGCGTGTTCGTATAATATAATCGTGGGTGTGTGCGTGTTCGTATAATGTAGGTATATCGCTGTGCGTGTGACGGCGTGGATGATTTTACAAATGTGTGACGTGCGTATTCGTGTGCGAAAATAAATGTGTGGGTGATTGATCGGCGCGGGTCAGTTGGCGGTGTGTGTCGGTGTCGGAGTCGTGTATCGGCGCTGGAATAAATGTGCCGGTTATTAATCTCGCGATATTAGGCGCAACGCGAAACAATGTCTTTTACTATCGCGTCGGCGATTGGAATTCGGGATTTAAAGGAACGGTCCTTTAAATTCTCACGGCCGTGTTTATTTCCGTTGGCTAGGCGCGGCGCGGTCCGGGGCGCGGTGCGGTCCCGTGTTGTTGTTATCGTGCGAGCGACTGTCCTCTCTCTCGCGCGCACGGCTGAGAGAGAGAGAGTCACCGCTTCTTTCCCTTCCGTGAAAACGATGTTTGATCCCGGGTATTCGCGACGCGGGATTCCGTGATTATTTTCGGTGGAGACAATCGGCCGCGAGAGCTCCCGACAGAGGCGGAGAACGCCCAACATCTGGTTTCTTTGGCCGATTGTGTTGGAGGATAATGTTAGGAGCGGTTTTGTTCAGGAATCGCTCGGAGCGGCTAGCAAGTGAGAACGCACCCACACGAGACAGGGCACCCCCGATCTCTTCTCTCTAGCTTGTCCTTTGCGTTTTCCGGAGCGGTAGTCGTCTTAAGACGATACGGAACGGAATGCTTCCTTTCGGATTCTCCCGGCCTTTTTATACGGCCGTTTTCGGATGTTCGGGATTTTCCGTTTTGTGTCGGGATCGTTCGGTTTTACATTATTATTCCGGGTCGTGGGGGCAAATATTGTTCGAGCGTCCCCGTTTTATTTAGCGTCGGCGCGTGCTATATTGTTACACGATACTTATGTCTAATATTATATATTAAAATAAATGATAATCCTTAAGAGTCGCCAGTAATAAATAATGAAAATCTCTCCTCCAATTTTAAAGTCGACCAGACTGGCAATAATTTATTTTAAATAATTAGTTTAATTTACTGATGGTAAATTAAACTAATTATTTAAAATAAATTATTGCCAGTCTGGTCGACTTTAAAATTGGAGGAGAGATTTTCATTATATATTAAATCTTATATCTACATATATATGCCTATATCTTATATCTGTATATTAAATATCTTATACCCATATATATTGCTTATGTCTTATATAATAAAATTCTAATGTAACTTAAAATTAATTAAAATTAAAAATTTTTTTGTAACTTTTTTGTATTTTAATATTTTTAAATATTAAACCTTATATCTATATATGCCTATATCTTATGTCTATATATTAAATATCTTATGCCTATATATATATTGCTTATGTCTTATATAATTAAATTCTAATGTAACTTAAAATTAATTAAAATTAAAAATTTTTTTGTAACTTTTTTTATTTTAATATTTTTATATATTAAACCTTATATCTATCTTATATATCTATCCTATATATCTAACCTTATATATCTAATATATATGCCTATATCTTATGCCTATATCTTATGCCTATATATTAAATATCTTATGCCTATATATATATTGCTTATGTCTCATATAATTAAATTCTAATGTAACTTAAAATTAATTAAAATTAAAAATTTTTTTGTAACTTTTTTTATTTTAATATTTTTATATATTAAACCTTATATCTATCTTATTAGGAGACGCGGTAGTGTCTCCGGCCATGTTCAAACCCTAAAAGACCTTAAAAGACACTACAAGTCTCCGTATCCTGCACCATCAAAGTCCATTTTTTGGGGGTGTAGAACTACTAAAATATAAAAAATTTTGAATTGCACGTAATATAACCTGAAAGGCGGCATCGCCACGAGTAATTTGAGCCAAGAAAAAATAAAATCGGTCAAGGCGTTCTGGAGATACAAGCGGTCAAAAAGTGACTTTTTCATGAAAAAATGAAGTAACGTCGTCTTCTTCTCTGTCCCGCTGACGTCATCAGGGATTATATATATATATATATAAAATCTCTTCTCACCTTTCACTCACACCTCCCTCAACTTCCCACCCACCCCTTTCCCTCCCACATCCCGCCCCCCGCCCCCACTCCACCCCTCTTTCGCCTCTTTCACCCTCTTTCGTCCTCTCTCACCCTCTTTTTCGTCCTCTCTCACCCTCTTTTATTCTTTCTCACCCTCTTTCGCCCTCTCTCAACCCCTTTCGTCCTCTTTCACTCTCTTTTATTCTCTCTCACCCTCTTT